>NC_092859.1:153880675-153938899 GCF_032062135.1 Pyxicephalus adspersus
AAATCAGGGGTAGATGGGGGTATGAAGAGGGACAGTTCCTCCAAATCAGGGGCAGATGGGGGGTATGAAGAGGGACAGTGCCTCCAAATCAGGGGCAGATGGGGGTATGAAGAGGGACAGTTCCTCCAAATCAGGGGCATTTGGGGGGTATAACAGACTAATGCATGGCAATCTGCTTTACATTACAGCTTGATATATAATTTAAGAAAATTCAGTGTCTCTTTCTGTTGTGTCACAGGCACAGGAAGTGAGGTAAATTGGTACAATTGAGACACAGACAGAGGTTTTATTAGCAGTAAGGGGAAGGATTTCAACACCTACCAGGTTTGTGTTGCTATACCTTTGTTGAAGAGATTGTCTTATTTCCTGTTGTGTCACCATGGACAGGAAGTGAGGGGAAATTGCTCTAACATGGAAAATATTGTCAGCGTCAAATGTTTTAAAAAAATTAGATTGAATAATTAAGGATCCACCCAATCATGTGCAAGGCTGTTTTTTTTTTAGATTTCCTTGCAGGTGATAATTGTTTCGGTCTGAGAATTGTTTTTGTTGTAGTTGGGTTTTATGATTTGTGCAGCCTTTGTACACATTTTATGTCTGTGTTCCATGTAATATAATTCTGTGCTCACTATAATAACCCTATGCCAATGGCTGCCTGATGGCGCCACCTTGTGGCTGAATGAGGAAACAAATATAATGGGCCTGATTTATTAAATCTCTCCAATACTGGAGTAGATAGACTATCATGGGAGAACCTGGGTGATTCAGCAATCCAGAAATAGATCTGGTCTAGAATTTAAAATATTGCCAGATATCATGCTTTTATTAAATCTATTTCAGGTTTGCTAGATCACCCAGGTCCCCCTATGATAGTCTATCTTCTATTGAAACATTAATAAATATTTGTATGCATTTATGGGCATTTTCATAGCAAACCCCTTCAGGCTATGTTTTCTTTGCAGTCCCCCTGAAATGCTCTAGTCTATACTTACATTATTTTAAACACTTATAAATGCCTATAGAGCTTTTCATGTTTTTTTTTCATGTGTTTACAAAGATAGAATTCTAAAATAAAAACCCAAAACATCCACTAAACGCCTAGCACACCCTATTCATTTCAATGGGGGTATTTGAAGTTTTTGTGTTGTGTTGTGTTTGCAAGGCATTTTCAAGCTTTTTTGGGGGAGTTTTTGCGTGTTTATGGGGATTTAGTACTTTCCAAATGTTGCAGGATGTTTTCTTTTTTTTATAATTATACTTTTATTGAAGTTTTTTTTAACAGGGTACAGAAAGGAAAAAAAGGGGGAAAAAACATAAGGGGGTAGTAACACTATAAGAATGTATCAAAACATATTCCAGAGTCACACAAAGAGTAAACAGCATACAATAACTTTTACAAGATAGTTTGTAATTCCCGAAAGATGTAAGGGGGGAACAGGTAAAACCTGAGCCGGAAGGCATTACACAGTTAAGAAATAGGGGCCCCACAAACATCAGCCACACAGATTTGCATAATAATGATCCCTCCCAAATCGACTCAAATTTGGCCATCGTGTCTCTGATGATTGCCGTAAGGTGGGCGGATAAGGCGGATCTCATGTATTCATGTGTAAAGATTCTCTAGAGAAGGCAGAGACGTCGATTTCCATTTGGAGGCTATCAGAGTGCGCGCTGCAACCAAAATATGGGATATCAGTTTACGGGATGTTTTTGGCAGAGTTAAGAGAGGTGCCCTAGAAGATGGTAAAGGGGGTCTAATGTCATATGTTCCTGAGTCACCGCTGATATCAAATCATTACCTTGTGACCAATATGGCTGGATAAGAGGACAGAACCAGAATATATGATCTAATGCACCACGGTGGGTACCACACCTCCAACAAATAGGATCCACATTAGAGAACAAACGGTGAAGCACCGTCGGTGTGTGATACCATCGAAACACAATTTTTATACAGGGCACAGATAGAGCTTTTATGAGCTGCCTCCGAGATATCAAGCCAATCTTCAGGGGTCAAAGACTGACCTAGAACTTCCTCCCATTTGAGCATATAACCAAATTTAAAGGAACTGCCCCGCATAGAAGTGTGCAGGATACGGTAAATAGAGGAGATCGTTCCTTTGGTGTAAGGGCCCTCCATACATAGTCGCTCAAATGCAGTGAGGGCCTGGAAGGTGGCTGAGGATTGGAGAGACAAGACATAATGCCTTATCTGCAGGTATGCATAAAATGAGGACCGAGGTAGTTCAAATCTGTCGCCCAGTTCAGCAAAAGTAGCCCCCGCTCAACTGGGTGCAGAATATGCCTAATATGAAATAAACCTCTGTCCTTCCAGGGGCCGGCCATTGAGTTCGAGAGACTATCTGGTATCTGAGGGTTGAAAGATTATGGAAGTTAATCTGGAAGGGGAGGATGCCAGATCATATTTAGCCATGCAAGTTCTCCACACATTCCTTGTGAATACCATAGGTGCCGTCAGATCAGATTCCTTCAACAATAAAGAGGAGCTCCACAGCATAGCATTGGAATAAATAGGGGCTATCCATTCCTTCTCCAGTTCTGCACAAATACTAGGGGGACATGGGGAGGTCCACAGCAAAAGAAGTCGTAGTTGGGCCGCTAAATAATACTTATGAACATCTGGAGCTCCCAGCCCTTCCAATTCTCTGGGTGTACAAACAATACCTTTAGCCACTCTGTGTCTTTTATAAGCCCATTAAATTGCAAGAAATCCGTCTGGATCCTTTTCAGAGCCACTAGTGGCACTCTAACTGGCAAAGTCTCAAATAAATATAACAATTTAGGGAGGAGCATCATTTTAACCTTCCCAGTAATGATAGTTGATGATTCCGCCATTTACCCAATAGATTGGTCATCTCCCTAAATAGAGGAGGGAAATTGTTGGGGTACAGTTGGGAGTAGTTGGAGGTAATATGTGTCCCCAAGTAACGGAGGGAGTGCTCTTGCCAAACAAAGGAAAAAGAGTCACGCAGGGATTGCAGAGCCATTGGGGGGATATGTAGAGGCAAGGCCTCCGATTTAGAGGAGTTAATCTTAAATCCTGCAAGTGCACCATTTATCTTTAGCTCCTTCCACAAATTGGGAAGAGAAATATGCGGCTGGGACAGGGTCATTAGGATATAATCAGCATATAAGCAGAGCTTATAATCATTCCCTTTCACCCGAATCCCGTGTATATTCGTATTGGAGCGAATGCAGGCCGCCAGGGGCTCTATACATAAAGCAAAAAGCAGGGGTGACAAAGGACATCCCTGCCTCCTCCCATTTTTAATCGTGAATATAGCAGAGGATGCCTGGGGTAGTTTGACCGATGCCGAAGGGGCCGAGTACAGGGCCTCAATCGCCTTAACAAAGGGGCCCTTAAACCCATTTTGTTTAGGGTAGAAAAAAGAAGAGGCCAGCTGAGACGATCAAAAGCCTTTTCGGCATCTAGGCTGAGTATCAAGGACGATTTTTTCCGTTTGTTAATAACATCAATGATGTTATTCACCCTCCTAGTATTATCCCCCGCTTGTCTAAAAGGAATGAAACCTGTTTGATCCCCATGAATGAGAGCAGGGAGGAATTTAGACAATCTGGGGGCGTAAAGATTTTTAAATCAGAATTGGTCTATAATTCGAGCAATCTAACGGGTCCTTACCCGGTTTTGGAATAACCGTAATGTGTGACATCAACATAGAGGGTGGGATCGGCTTGCCTTTCAGAAAATCATTAAATAATTGAAGAAGATACGAGGAGAGCTCTGGCAAGAACGTTTTGTAGTATAGATGGGGAGGCCATCCGGGCCCGGAGCCTTAGATGATGGCAGTTGGTTAACAATTTTTGTAAGTTCCTCCTCCGTAATGGGGAGATTAAGTTGCTCCAGGCATTTAGGTTCAAGCCTAGGAAGGTCCATTTGTGCTAGGTAAGATTCAATGTTAGGGCTCAATAGTCTCCCCAAAGGAGCTTGGGCACTGTGAACCGTTTGATATAATCGTTAGTAATAGGCTTCAAAGCAAGCGGCAATTTGGGAAGGGTCATATCGAACGAACCCGCTCTCATCCTTAACTGCTCCCGGGGAGGAATTTAACTGCATATCCCTCAGTTTATGGGCCAGCAGCGAGTCCGCTTTGTTACTTTTATATTAATACAACTGGCGGGTTCGCTGCATCTGCCAACCTCAGTTTCGGGCATTTCAACAAGGAAAGCACATAAGCTACCTAGACAAAGGAGTGAGGCCAGATAGCAGATATAGCATTAACACCACTATTTTAAAAGCAGCAATCAGTACACAAGCAAACCCCGTAAATGGAAGGCAAAGACATATCTAGGCATTGTGGATAGGGTAAAGTGCATAGCATAAACCGACGATGAGCCCTGGATCTCCTCCCAGATACCACCGGCTGCCACTGGGGGGAGCGGGAACACACCAAGGCCTCTCGTTCCCATCCAGGTAACTTCGGGCGGGTTATCCCCCAGGATGTTTTCTTTACAGCCCTTCATGAAACCGTTGCAGATGTGAACTGGTCTACTGGCATAAATGGGAATTTAAAACACGGGGGTTTAACTTCCCGAGCGGTCTAATTCCGTCCAAATTTCCATGTAAAAAGCGGTACAATTTTTGCATGGAAATGTATTTTTTATTGTAGGCTATAATTCTTAGGCATAACTCACTGATATTTAATAAATGTAATAATAAACGTTAAATAACAAAACACAAAAATCTGATAAAAAAAAAAAAAAAAAAAATATTTAAACATGTAATATAACTGTATAGTAGCATATATAATATAATATAAATATTTATTATAAATATATTGTAATATATTTATAAAAATATAAATACTATTGTATTGAATCCAATACAAAAAAGTATTTGAATTTCCAGTCATCACCGGTAAACCCCAGAGATCATCGCTGCATTCGCTGGCTGTATATTGAGGAGGAAAGACGTGTCCCCAGGACCTGCGGGGAACAGCAGGACGACGGGGGACAACAACAGAACAAGGTAAGTGGGTTTTTTTTAGTTAAAAGTGACCCCGAGTGTGGCTCAGGAATACCGTCTTTTGCCTGGAAAATCCACCCCGAGTCACACCCAGGAATACTGCTAGGGGGGTTAAATGCTGGGTAAACAATCCATGTAGACAGCCTTAGGGTGGCATTTTAACTTTGGGGTAACAGTAGAGCTGGATTTCCCACATGGCCACCTAGGCCATGGCCTAAGGCAATATGAGCACTAGGGTGGCATTATAGCATCTCTATGTGGAACTAGAACCCGCTACTGCTGCTGGATGATACGCTCTACAGGATGCACAAAGTAAAATGATTATACTGAGGTCACATACAGCGCAGAGATCAGTGCAAGGTGACATCTGTATTGAAGGTATCAGTCTTCTCTCCGCATTTCATTCCCCTTCTCTCCCCTCTCCCTCTCTCCTCTCCCCCCTCCCTTTCTCCCATCTCCCTCTCTCCCCTGTTCCTCTCTCCCATCTCCCTCTCTCCCCTCTCTATCTCTCCCCTCTCCCTCTCTCCCCTCCCCCTCTCTATCTCTCCTCTCTCCCCTCTTCCTCTCTATCTCTCCTCTCTCCCTCGCTCTCTCTCCTCTCTCCCTCCCTCCTATCTCCCTCTCTCCCCTCTTCCTCTCTATCTCTCTCCCCTCTTCCTCTCTATCTCTCTCCTCTCTCCCAAATGGCTTTACCTTGAAAAACTGATACCCATTAGGTTTTGGATTTCCTTCCCATAGGCTGCCATTGGTGACTTTACCTGAGTTAGCTTTGCATTCCGCCATATTGTGCAAGGGGCCATTATTCCAGGAGGAGTTCATACCTGCCATGACAATACAGAAAGGACATTACTGGAGAGTTGAAACAGGGTGTAAATGTAAAACTTTGCAGGCCTGAGGTCTTCTTACAATACAAGATTATATTTAGGGCAGTGATAGCCATTGAAGGTTGTGGGATCTGAGTTGGAAATACAAAGATACTGTTGTGTGCACCCCGGGTACTACGTGGCCCTAATACCCAGGGGGCTCCATTATGCATAATCTATATTCTTGTGTATTACAGTATGGGCAGCCCAATACATCCTCCTGCTTGTCCTTACTGGCCTCATAGACCGATGGTGAGGTGTGGAGGAATATGGGCCAGCTCCCAACCAAGAATAAATAAAGCACAATGTAGACGATAGCTGTATGTAATCAATAGATGTCAGTATTGCTACGCCTTGGCAAACGCTGACATCGGTGAGCGGAGCTTTCCCTGCAGAATTTCCAGGCTTTTATTCCTTCATTCTTGCCCTATGTTCTGCCCAAACCAATTACTCCTGTAGCTGGCTGTGCAATTTCATAAATGCCATGCATAGCACAGACAGAATATAGAGTTGAATCCGAACATTTAATGTTTCCTTTGGTACAGATAGACTACTTGGACAAAAGCTGTAGACACCGACTTTCAGATCTTTATGGGAATGTTGGAAACCCATTTCGTAATAATGGGTGTCAATATGGAGATGTGCGCACCCCATATTGCTTCCCTGAGGTTATAACAGTCCCTCCTGTCCTGGGAAGTTTTTTCCAAGATTTTGGAGAGTGTCTCATCCATTTTCAAGTCAGGTACAGACCTTGGATGACAATACCTGACTCACAGTTAGAATGGCCATTAGTTATGAACGTGTTCAGAAGGGTTGAGGTCAGGGCTCTATGCGGGGCACTCACATTCCTCCATACCAAACTGGTCCAAATGTGTCTTCATGGAGCTGGGTTTATACCCAAAGGCAAGTCATTATGGAACAGAAAAGGGTCTTCACCAAACCGTTATTAGCTGATGGACCTGATTTCTTAAAGTTCTCCAGGTCTGGAGACGATAGACCGTGATGGGAGAACCTGGGTTAACTAGAAAACCTAGAATGGATTTCTTAGCCTTCTAAGTGGTAATCCCAAGTGTCGCTCGGGGTAAAAAAAACATGCTGAAAGCGGTAACCCCGAGCCACACTCAGGGTAGCTAAAAACACTTACCTGGGCCCATCGGCATTCTTCTGCGACCTGCCCGTGAGATCCTTTCTTCGGGCCACGTTCTCTTCCTCCGATCTTCCGCCCGGGAGTGCACTGACATTCCCCAGGAATTCCCGGTGACGTTGGTGCATACGTCAGTGCATGCAGGAGACGCAGCGGGAAATTCAAATTTGTTTGTATTAGATTTAATAAAAAATAATTGTATTGAATCCAATACAAAGTAATTATTATATTATATATTTATTATACATGCCACTGTACAGTTGTATTCCAGGTTTCAGTATTTTTATGCACCCTTGTTTTACCAGATTTTTGTGTTTTTTTATTTAAAGATTATTAAAAAATGAATTACATTTATTAAATATTGGACATATTTCAGTGAGTTATGCCTAAGAATTATTGGCCTTCAATGTAAAATAAATTTTCATAAAGGACAATGTACCGCTTTTAGCATAAAAATACGGACAGAATTTAAGCGCCAGGGAGGTTAAAATAATTTCCTAATATTTGGAAAATGTATTCAATCACTGACCAAATCCATTCCAAACTTGCTGGATCACCCAGATTCTCCTATGATAGTCTATTTTCTCCAGTCTTGGAGAGCTTTGATAAATCAGATTCACTATGTCTTCATAGAGCTGAGTTTATACTCAAGGAAATTGATAGCACAAGGCTGGAAGACCACAAACATCTACAATATCTTTGTATGTTATAATATAATAATACTACCATTCAATTAAACACCTAAACCCAATCATTTGGAGGGATCTTCACATAACCTTGGCCTTGGGGCAGCCATTCTCAACCAGAGTCTCTCTAAAGATTGATTGGGTTCCTCAAACTATGACTGTTTGACCTCCCATTGATGCCTCCATAGATCCGGGGCCAATACCACCAGGTAGAGCCAACTGCGTGACTCCAATGCTGTTGTAGGTGTCAATATAATCTGTAGGTGGGCATTCTTTCTACTGGCCACCAATTTGAGGCTTTGTTTCCTATAGACTTCCAAACAATATTTTCTAATAGATCCCTGAGACCTGAAAATAATTTAAGGGATTCCTCTTTTCTAAAACGGTCCCTTCATTAAATCTGCCCCCAGCCTCCCCTTTATTAAATCTGCCCCTCCAGCTTCCCCTTCATTAAATCTGCCCCTCCAGCCTCTCCATCATTAGATCTGCCCTGTCAGCCTCCCCCTCCTAAATCTGCCCCTCCAGCCTCCCCTTCATTAAATCTGCCCCAAGCCTCCCCTTTAAGAAAATCTGCCCCTCCAGCCTCACCATCAATAAATCTGCCCCGCCAGCCTCCCCTTTATTAAATCTGCCTCTCCAGCCTCCCATTCATTAAATCTGCCCCTCCAGCCTCACCATCATTAAATCTGCCCCGTCAGCCTCCCCTTCATTAAATCTGCCCGTTCAGCCTCCCCCTCCTAAATCTGCCCCTCCAGCCTCCCCTTCATTAAATCTGCCCCTCCAGCCTCCCCATCATTAAATCTGCCCCCAGCCCCACCTTTAGAAAATCTGCCCCTCCAGTCTCACCATCATTAAATCTGCCCCTTTCCTGGACTTACTCTGATTTCACTGCACACTGCAAGCTTCTCACAATGTGTATTAGAAGCTGCAGCAGCTCAGATAGATCCCGCCTCATTTCCTGGCTGGGGTAACGTCCAGAACCATCTAGCCCTTTCCTCCCCAGCCTGACTGTCCCCGGACCACCCATTTTATCCAATGGATTTCAGGTATTGCAGTCATGGTGGCTCTACATGTGGGTGGTACCACAGCCTTATGTATTCAGGAAGCAATGTACAGCACCATGCCTGTCCTTCCTATCCACCATAATCTGTCTGCATTGCATGGAGAAGCACAGAGACAAACAAAATCCTGACAACCATTCCTATCCTCTCTAATGGAATGTAACTAGAAATCAATGGACCTCCCAGCAAAACTTTGGACAATCGCTGATGGAACTGCCTGGAGAGGTCACCCAGGAGAGATGTTCACCCATGTGCACACCTGTAACACATGAGCATGCTTTTCCCACCACACAGACCTTTAAATTGGACATCACAGCTGGTGATCGGACTGATCCCAGCTACCAGAGACTGCAAGAAGAGGAGCGCTAAACTGCGGGCGTTTATATTAAGGTGGAGTCATGTGACCCTCCTACCCCATCCAACACCAAACTGCGGAGGTTGCGGGGTGTTAGTTGTACCCCAGACCCCCGTCTCTAAAACTTTTTATAAAGTTGTAAAATAGGGTTGTCAATCATCTAATCTGTAATAAATTCAGTTATTTTACAAGTGAAGTCAATGCCAACAAACAGATATTGTACCATTATATCATTAGCAATAGCATGTGCAATTCTCTTCTCAAGAAAATAGAAAATTGACTGGGTCCTACTTTCCACATTTCCCAGCTATTCAGACCTAAAATCTTAGTATATAATTGTGCAAATATCAGGTCTTTGCGATTCTTAAAACTGTTTTTTCTTTTAGTGAGAAGCTGTGATGGCAGAGGCACAAGCAAGTTTCACGTCGTTGGAGTTACGGGCCGTCATGAAGTCTTTGTTTCTCCAGGGAAAGTCAGCAAAGGACATTCACACTGAGATGTCACAAACATTGGGGGAGAAATGTCCTTCATACAGCACTGTCAGAACCTGGATATCTCGTTTCAAGACCGGGCATTTCACCGTTGAAGATAAGCCCCGCAGTGCGCGCCCCCCAACCTCAACTGACCCAGCAATATGCGATGCTGTCCATGAGCTGATTATTGAGGACCGGCGAAAATCTGCAAAAAAAGATAGCCCAGATACTTGACATCTCACGAGAGCGTGTTGGGTTTATCACCGCTATCCTAGACATGCGCAAGCTTTCAGCGAAGTGGGTGCCGAAATGTTTGAACAATGATCAGAAGAAGGAACGAGTTGAAGCATCCAAAGCCGTTTTGGCCCATTTTGAAGCTGCACAGGACCTTTTTGCTAGGTTGGTGACTGAGGATGAAACCTGGCTCCACATCTATGATCCTGAAACCAAGGAAGAGTCAAAGGAATGGCACCACAGCGAGTCTCCGTGCCCAAAGAAGTTCCAAACCCAGAAATCGTCCAAAAAATTCATGGCGTCCGTTTTCTGGGACAAAGACGGTATTCTGTTGGTGGACCACCTACCTCAGGGCTCTAGTATCACCGGACAGCATTATGCTAACCTCCTGGACCAGCTGAAGGAGGCAATTAAGACAAAAAGCCATGGAAAGTTGACCAAAGGGGTCCTTTTTTGCAGGACAATGCACCTGTGCACACGTCCAACATTGTGGCTGCCAAATTAAACACCCTGGGTTTCCAATTGGTCCACCATCCCCCCTTCTCACCTGACCTGGCTCCTTCGGACTATTATCTGTTCCCGGATTTGAAGAAACACCTGAAGGGGCAACGTTTTGAGGAAATTTCTGACGTCAAAGATGCTGCTGAGAGCTGGTTTGTGTCTTTTATTTGAACGGTCTAGAAAAGCTCCAACTACGCTGTACCAAGTGCATCAGTCTCAGGGGGGAATATGGTGAATAAATGTGTTATTTCATAACTCTGGCTCTATTCTTACTGGGCAAAGCCACGAACTTCTCAGCACCCTCTAGTAGACTAGTAATGCTAATCTCTGGAGATTTGGTGATGTGCTGATCATTGTTCTCCTTCCTGGAGGATGCAAAACCCTGCCTCTACCAAGATGGCCCCCTCCACATAAATACACAATGCAGAACAAAGCATTATAAGTCACTAATGGGGAAAGGATCAGCTGCAAGCAGCCAATACCCTTGCCCGGTCCTTTGCCTTCTGTCTGTCTGCACAGCATCCAATTCCTCTTTGTGTATGGGCCCAGTGAACTATAAGGAGCCGGCTGGCATTGTTCCAGTCATGGAAATCCCCCGTAACCTCTGAAATAATCCTCCTGAACATAAAACAAGTTGCATCTCCTGTACAAACATTACAGAACTTTGTGATGATCAATGTGTATTGTCCAGGCTGGTGATATGTTACAATGATTATGGTTAGACCACAACTTAAATCTGTGCCAGGCATATTGAGTTATGATGACTTATGAGAGAACAGCGATCATGATCAATAATGATCAATACACCGAATATCTGTTATGTGCATTGAGCTACAACCCCCAACACACTTAGACCACAATTAGATTGTAAGCTCTTTGGGGCAGGGTACTCTCCTCCTATGTCACTATCTGTATCTGTCTGTCATTTGCAACCCCTATTTATTGTACAGCGCTGTGTAATATGTTGGTCCTATATAAATTCAGTTTAATAATATTATATCATCCTCATTGGCTCCTGTGTCCTCCGTGCAGCAGGCTCCATTCATTTCACGGCTCCAAGACTTTCCTAGAGCTGCCCCAATTCTCTGGAATGGTCTTCCTCATCCTTTTCGGCTTGCTCCTACTTTCTGCTCATTTAACAGAACCCATAAAACTTGCTTTTCCAAACTTCCCTACCCGACTTCTTCTGTCTTTTGAAACCATTACTACTTCCCACCACTACATATCTCCCTCCTATTGTGTGATATTTCCCCCACCTACTAGATTGTAAGCTCTTCGGGGCAGGGTCCTCTTCTCCTCCTGTGTCACTGTCTGTATTTGTCTGTCATTTGCAACCCCTATTTAATGTACAGCGCTGCATAATATGTTGGCGCTATATAAATCCTGTTTTTTATTATTATTATTATTATTAATAATATTATTAATATTAACATCTCCAAATCAGATCTGAAGTCAGTATGGCAGCCATGTAGGAATCAGAAGCAGCTTCCATATTTCTCAGTCCAGGTTTCTTTTGGTGCAATATAAATATTGTTTATTAATAATAATAATAATAATAATAATAATAAATAATAATAACAATAATTGAGCTGTATTAATGGGTTATAGTGGGTGTTGGGTTTGGGTGAAGGTTATGCATCGTTCCTTCAGTCTTGCACAGTTGTAACAATTCTTCTCTTGGACTGAAATTGCTTCCTCTGATTTCACTGCACACTGTGAGCTTCTCATAATGTGCAATAGAAGCTTCAATAAGTCAGTTAGAGCTCCGCCTCATTTCCTGGCTTGGGGCCATCCTACATTTTCTACCCCTTCCCTTCTTGACAGTTCCGCCCATTTCATTCATTGGAGTTTAGTTCAATCAAGAGGCTCAGCATGACATGTTGGCTCAGAAGTCTGGATAAGAATGGCCACACCTCCAGATTAAAATTAACCAATCATGGCATTTTAATATTTGCATAACTCCTCCCAAAAGCCACTGTGATGTTTTCAGGAAGCAACCAACTGGCCGCTCCCACTGGCCACAATTCCCTGCATTGCATAGAGAAGCACAGTGATAATGTTGCAAGATCTGCATTAGAAATAGAAATATTTAATTTTATAATATCATTAGCAAGTTTATGATGGGGTAAAGGAGTAATTAGGTCAGGGAAAGTCTTTTCCAGCCATATCCAATATATATATTCATATAGAAAGCTGGCATCCCATCGTTGTGTGTCAGGCATTGGATGCGTGCCATGTGTTACAGTGTATGATCTAATCCTTGCTGTGTCCTGTGTGTGCACTCTGCAGGATACAATGAGATCCCTGGGACTTCCTGAATGATTCATTAGTCTTGGGGATGTTAGATTTCCACCTCCACATTGCAGGGTTCTGCAGTGAGCAGCCTGCATGCAGATGATGAGATTTCCTTCTCTCTCTCTCTCTGCGGCAACATGGCGTCAATAACTTATCCATGGGACAGAGCTCTGCAGATGCTGCAGGCCTGGCTGCTCCGGTGTGGGGGGTCTGCGGTACACAGCGAAAGATTCTGCATCACATGCAGACTCAGCATTTTCCAAGGTTGCAATGTCTGCGCTGAACGCCCAGCAGACGTCTGCAACCTCCATAGACAGCGATGTGACAACTTGCAATTGCAATCATTTGTTAGATCGTTAATTATTATAACCAGATAAAACAAATACTTGGCAGGGGGGCCCAGATCTGAGACTTCAATCTGATATGCCGTGGCATTAAGTTGTCTCTATTAATTATATTGGCAGAAGCCAGGGAGCTTTTATCCTGCTGGATATAAAATGTTCTTCTGGTTGTCAGCTGCAGTGATCGGCGATTACCTTGTACAACCTCCAATGCTGCATCTGAATGTTATAAAGAGAACCTCTCCACTAATGTGCACAGCTGATGAGTCAGCAAATTATGGGGGCCCCAGATTGGCATTGATGGTATATAAAAGATCACTGTAAATCATTCAATATTCTTCAATAAAAAAACGAAATCTAAAGATAATCATTAGAAAATGATTGACTTATTGGATATTTATTAAAGCTCTCCAAGACTGGTGAATATAGACTATCATGGGAGAACCTGGGTGATACAGAAAACCTGAAAAATTATTCAAAAGTAATCGATTCCTGGTTTGGATGGAAGGAGAGTCACATGACTCCACCTCTCTGTAATATCCCGCACTACCCGTGAGCTCCCTCTGGAGGCCGTGCACTTCTTGCAGTCCCCTATTACAGGCCTTGATCTGCCCACCAGCTGTGATGTCCAATCAGATTTCTGATCTGATCAATATTGATATCAGAGAGATATTGATTGTTTATCTGCTACATGTCAACCCTAGGGCCGCCATCAGAAATTTTGTGGGTCTCATACTAGGTAAATGTCCTGGTAGTTTTGATAGATTTAAAGAATATGCAGGAATTGTACATTTAATTGTCACATGTTAAAGTTTCTATTTAATCCAGCCCTGACCGCATGACTTTCCATGCACCACCCCTTCCAATCATTCAGCAAGTACAGAACAATACCTGTTCATCTATTATAGATCTTCCTGTAGTGAGCTGACAACTCTGCTCTGCTGCACTACAATCCCATTCAGCGTTGTCAGGCCTTTCCAGTGTTCTTGTGATAGACTACTGAACTCCTCCCCCTTCCTACCGTCATAACAAAAGAAGAGAGTGCCTGAAATGCAATGAGAATTGGGGAAGTTTGACAACACTGCTTGGGTTTCAGTGCAGCAAAGGCAACGTTGTCACCTTTTCAGAAGTGAGGACAAACTGAATTATCTTTTATGGGTTTGGATGCAAAGTCACCCAAGGCTTGACCACTCTCCCAATGTAGTGGTATGGGGGTGGGATGTGCAGTGGAAGAAACCCATCACCAGTACCACAGCATTGCAGCAAGTATGCCATGGCATTGCTTTTCTCTCTATATAAGGCAATGTGGATGCTAAGGCAGTTTGATGCATTTTACATTCAAGCTGAGTGCACCTGCAAACAAGAATAGGATAAAGCAAGCATGCAACAGCCTATGTGTCCTTGGATGCTGTCTGCAGCAGCATAATTTCCAAATAACAGCCTTGGAGACATGTTAAGTAATTGAAATGACTCCAAATATAGAAATCCTGATTAATGCAATCTACATTTTTCAGGACATTTTATATATTCATCATTCTAGATATTTGCTGCATGTCCTCTCTGAGCATTGTTCTGTCCCATACACACAAGGTAGTGCAGGAGAGGTCAGGACTGCAGGCTGGTGGGAGCAGCTGTCTGCCTTCCACACCCTTCCCATCCTCCTGCAGTGGGGAGTGAAATCTGCCCAACTACCAGCATGAGATATCACATGGAAGAATAAACTGCACTATAAATATTGGGTAATATTTAAAGGATCTGCAGGAGGTTGCTATATAAATGTGTCCTATAATAATAACCAAAGTGAGAAAGTATTTAGAATATTTCTATATTGGCCTTACCTTTCTTTTTCTTTCCTTCTTTCTTTCTTTCCTTCTTCCTCCCTCCGCTTATATCTTTCTTTTCTTTACTTTCCTCCCTTTCTTCCTTCCTTCCTCTCCTCCTATTTTATCCCTTTCTCTGTTTTCATTCTTCCTTTCTATTCTCTTCTCTCTTTCTTTCATCTATCCATCTTTATTTCTTTTTATCTATCTCTTTTCCTTCCTTCTATCCTTTCTTCTTTATACATTTCCTTCCCTCCTATTTTCTTTCTTTCTTTGCATATATCTTTCTTTTCCTTCATTAAGTCCTATCTTCTTTTCTAGCTTTCTGTATTCATCCTTCCTTTCTCCTATCCATCTAGCAATTTTCTTTGTATGTATCTTTCTTTTCGTTTCTCTTACCATTCCTTCATTTATTCCTTTCTTACCTCCTATTTTCTTTTTTTATTCACATCTATCTTTATTTTCTTCTTTCTGTCTTTTTTTTTCCTTCTCCCTCTCTTTTCTTCCATCTTTCCTTTTATCTTCTTTAATTAATCCATCTATCACATTTCTTTCATGGCATCTATCTTTCTCTTCCTTCCTTCCTTACATCTTGAAATGTTTTTAATGTTCTATGTTTTTCTTGCTTCATTCATTAATTTCTTCTCTATTTTCCTTCCTTCTGTTTTTCTTTCCTTCCCTCCTATTATCTTCTCTTCTATCCATTCATCATTTTTATTTCTTTGTGTCTATATTTCTTTTTGTTTCTCCCTTTCCCCTATCCTTCCTTCATTTGTTCTTTTATTTCCCATAATTTATTTCTTTATTTGAATCTATCTTTATATTTTACCCTTCTCCCATCTTCCTTCCTTCTTTCCCTCCTTTCATCCTATCTATCTATCTATCTATCTATCTATATCTCTATCATAGCACCTAATTAACCATAATAATAAAACAAACAACACTTCATCATCAACAGCATAGCAAGGAACTGCCATAACAGAACAAAATTCTGTATCACAAACTTTCCTTCTTCCAGAACAAACCAGAAATGTCAGGGATCAATATGTGCTGATTCAGCACTGACACAGTTAAAAGAAGGGTGTGTGCTGGCCACATATTGCAGATCTCTTATTTTGGTGATCTCTTCATGAGATATTAAAACACTGTAACATATTGCTATTCATGCAGCTACAAAGTAACACTTGATTGTGTTTTGCACTTATTTGGTGATGTGATAGTTGTTA
Source organism: Pyxicephalus adspersus (assembly GCF_032062135.1). NCBI lineage: Eukaryota > Metazoa > Chordata > Amphibia > Anura > Pyxicephalidae > Pyxicephalus > Pyxicephalus adspersus. Next base: position 153,896,680 of record NC_092859.1, read on the forward strand.
CAGTTTCTGCAGGGTGTTTGATATGTTTGTGGTGTCTGCAGAGCAGCAGTTGATATGCTGAAGCCCATTAGTAGAATGGGATGGGATGAGTGGATGCTGATGGAGCTGCAGAGTGTTGCATTGAGGATGGGGAGGTGCCTGGAGCCCAGGATGGGTGGCTGAGCACTGTGTGTATATAAAGTGATGCTGATTGCTAGGAATCTGCAGTGTGCATTGTGTGCAGAAGGGAAGCAGGACTGGACCTTAACTATCATCACCAGCAGCATCCCACACCCACCTTGCAAGGATCAACCATGACTTCCAGGGATCTCTACACTTCTTCCTACAAGAAGATCTTTGGGGATGCTCCTAGGTCCTCCAGCTATCTATATACTTCTAGCTCCAGGTCACCCCAAGCCTACAAACCCAGAGACACCTACACCAACATCTCATCCTATAGGAAGATCAGCAGGTCCCCTGCCAGCCATCTCTCCTCCATCCCTCAAGATCACTTTGACTTGTCCCAATCCACTGCCCTGAGCAATGAGTTGAAGATTGTCAGGACAAATGAGAAGGAACAGCTGCAAGGTCTCAATGACAGATTTGTCACCTACATTGAGAAGGTCCACCAGCTTGACCAGCAGAATAAGTTGTTGGAGTCAGAGGTGACCTTGTTGAGGCAGAAGCAATCAGAACCTTCAAGGTTGAGCCAGGTTTATGAGCAGGAGATCAGGGAGCTGAGATCCAGGCTTGAGGAACAACTTCATGAGAAGGATCAGGCTCAGCTGGACTGCCAACAGTTGGAGAATTATGCCCATCAGCTGCAGGAGAAGCTGGCCCAAGAATCTGCCAAGAGGCAAGAAGCTGAAGAGGCCATGAAGGACATCAGGAAAGATGTGGACCAGGCCACCCTGGACCGCCTGCAGCTGGAGAAGAAAGTGGAGGCTCTGTTGGATGAGTTGGCTTTCCTGCGCAAGGTCCATGAGGAAGAAGTGGCTGAGCTCCAGGCTGCAGTGACAGAGGCTCAGGTAGGTCCCTAGGGAAGAGCAGGTGGGTGGTCAGGGCGGTGGCTCATGCAGGGTTGGGAGGGGGTGAGGAACATCAGCATAGGAGGACACTCATTCCAAGTCTCTCAATTATCTCAACATGTGTCCCTGGAAATCTGTTTTGAGTTTCCAATCTCTTCTCATTTATAAAGCCAAATATTTCTCCATATTCCATTCTCATCACCTTGACCTTCATTTAACTTTTTCAATATTTAAAATGCAACATCTTATTATATTGTCTAACTTTATAAATAGTCCAGGCAGTGAATTTGGTGCAAAGCTATTTACTTTGAGGTCATTGCATTGGCCAATGGTACTCTTTGCACCTGGGGGACATTAGACGCATATTATATTATTAATTATTTATAAGTATAATTAGCTGCATAATTGGACTCCTGCATATGGAATAGCTTTTTTTTTGCAGTAAGGGCTGAAGAAATGTGAAATATACTTCAGCTAAGTTGATTGTTTTAAGAAAAAGCTGAGCAAAGAAGCTACATGGTATATAAAAATATAGGAGACCATTGATCCAGGGTATATAAGATTTCCAAAAGGTATCTGGAATGATTTTTATTCCATTGTATAGCATTCCTAACTATGTGGTTTATTTATTTGCCTTCCTTTGGATCAGCAGTGGATTTGGGGTTTTGCATTTGGAGGTGTTAAACCTGACACTATTGGTAGTGGGTACCCTGGTTCCCCAACACCATCAATCCATTCAACCTTACACATTATTAGCAGTAAAAATATTTAATATAAAAAATAGGCTGATACATAGTTTGTACTTTTACTTGTATTCTATGCAGGGCAGGAAAAATGGGGAAACTACCTTATGCTGTGATGGGTTAATGCAAACCAAAGAGACCCCAATTTACCACCTTGTAGGTCTATAAGCCATAGGATCTGTGGCTTCCATGCAATTGCAGTTTGTAATAAAAGTCAGTTAGATATTAGGTTGTATCTGTTCTGTGAAGCCGCAGTTCTTGATGTATGTTTTGCCCCAGGAATGAATATTTGCATGTTTTGCCCATTATTTTAAGGAATTTGTGATAAAGGTTTTGGCCAAGTCAGACACTTTGTTTTCTGGATGGATAAACTAAATGACACAATCAAGTGCATTTCAAAATTAAATATAGGTTTGTGATTCATCAAGGGATCACTGGCAATGTATTTATTCTAATATCTGCATATACTTGTAATGATTGAAGTTATTCTTTATGTTTGTTTTTTTTATAAATCTACAAGCAACTGTCAGCAAAAGTGACATTAGCAATGTTTGGGGCAAACTATACCATGGCCAGGAAATGCTAACACAGTTTTATTTTAAGCAATTATTATATTTTAAAAAGAACTGTTGCTATGCCAGTTCTTGCACCCCTGGGATATCAGTTCAATAATGCTGCATTGCATTTGTTCCTGCGGTCTTACAGGGGTTACACACATACGCCATAAATACCAGGGTGTGGCACTTTGAAACACAAGCATGTGGGATGTCTTCTGGGGGGATGGATAGGCGCCACCCTCATATTGTTATATAATATCACTGCAGATACCTTGGTGCAGAATGTCTATGTGGCATGGCTGTTGAATATGGTAGCAAATTTGATTGCAATTAATAATAATAATAATAATAATAATAATAATATACAGAAATGTATATAGCGCCAACATATTATGCAGCGCTGTACAAAGTCCATAGCCATGTCACTAGCTGTCTTTCAAAGAGGCTTACAATCTAATGTACCTACCATAGTCATATATCATTACCACAGTCTAAGGTCAATTTTCGAGGGAAGCCAATAATTCTAACTGCATGTTTTTGGATTGTTGGAGAAAACCTGAATACCCAGATGAAACCCACACAAACACAGAGAGACCCTGCAAACTCCATGCAGATAGTGTCCTGGCCAAGATTCCAACCTGGGACCTAGCGCTGCAAAGGTCAGAGTGCTAACCACTGGGCAATTTAAACTTTCTGTTGATGGAGAAGAAGTTGGTTGGACATCAAAGTAATATAGAAATCTTACTTACATTCGCAGCAAACCACATATTTCCTTTCCATTTCCTCTAGTTGCAATTAGCATGTTTTACATGGAGTTGGTGACCCATAGTCATTGGAAAAGGCAATTGAACTTGGCAAATGCTAAGGATACATGATTTTTTTTTTATCAATATTGTGAGCGACAAGTTAATCAATGCTTTGAGATCAACTGCAAGGTTTCAATGTACCACCCACTTAAAAAATAAATAAATAAAAAATGACCTGCAAAAAATCCATACTATTTCTACCAATATATCAACTGAAATTGTTTAATAGAAGAGAACTTTTTTGATTCAATGTTTTATCTCATGGTTCAATGAATTATTCATTTAATCAATCAAAAATATTGCATTGTGTGTGATTAGCATTAAGTTTGTGAGATTTGTTGGAATTTTAGCGCTGACGAAGAGCTAAAAATAACCCCTTGCTATGTTCAGGATGAGGCTGGTTGCATGTCCTTTAATTAGATTATTGGACAAGAAGATAAATGCTACCAAGCAATAACTGTGAAGGGTTTTTCTCTGGGCAGTGGGTGGGATAAAGATGTATTTGGATGGACACACATAATTGGAATGAGAATCTTCATGCAAGGTTGTTAAACTGGCATAGTTAGCAAAGAAGGACACAATCACACAAATACCCCTACAAGCTGGTTGGCCCTCTCCTTTTTTCTGCAAACCCCAGGGACCTCACAGTCCAGGTCATCAATGTGGTTGAATGAAGAAGCTCTGGGTGTCCAGTGTTCAGTTCAGTATTCATAGTGGGAAATCTCAGTGATCCAACCTTAAATTTAACACCCTGGGAAAGAAAAAAAAGATAAAATTGTCACATTACTGTAGGCACCAAATAATCTTCAGGAGCGCCAGAACAAAAATATTGCATGATGCAGAAGGGAGTGTAGGTAGTATCATTAGGTGCATTGGGTGGCTGATGTCTAGAATGCCACCAACTTCTTGTTCTTGGGGGGTGAGGTAAAAAAATGAAGCTGTTTTTTGGGTCATGAAGGACGCCATGCTTCAGGAGTCTGCTACCCTTGAAGTAACTTTTATAGTATATCAACTTTTTGCTTAACTTTTGCCTTTAAGCATTTGTGCAAAGCCCAAAACATATGTCATGCCTGCTCATTACAGCCCCAGCATACAGTGCTATAAGTCTATGGGGTTGCAACACACAGGAGCTAGGATGATGGTACTGAGTTTCAGCCATCAGAAGTGGCGAGGACGAGAAGGTTTCTGCATCTGTTGGGGAGGTTCACTGTCACCAAAACGTGACCTCACCAAAAAGTTATGAGATATTAAAAAACTCTTTCTTCTAAAAAAAAGAGAATATTTCTCTCATTTTGGACTGATGTATCTGCAGGACTGGAGGTGGGAAGAAAACTCCCCACATATAATCTCATCAGGAGATGGTTGGTGGGTGCCTATATAGGAGACTTGTTAAGGTGAACAAGCACTTGTATAAGTTTGACTTTTCACTTCTTGATGGGCCTGCATGGGTCTTTTTCTCTCCAATGACTGCCCAACGCAGAGTTAAAAGGAGGCCAAATGGGGCTCTGGAACAATTAGAGGCTTTGGTCAACAACCTACCGACCGCTTTACTACTCAATACATTTGCATTTAGAATTTTTTAAGATTGCAGTAGAAAAAGAGAAGCTGACGCATTTGTATTGACCTACTAGCAGCTTTGACCAATGGCTCAGATCTATCTGATTTATGGCAGAAGCCTGAGGGTTGTAGCTGGGTTCCATGGACATCCACCAAGCCCTAGACCCTTTGTATGATCCACATCTGCCCTTCTCTTTCTATTGATGTATATGATTGAAAAAAACATTATAAGTAGCCCTCTGCGGGATCCCTATCACTAGAATGGCTAGATCATCACGGCACCAATAATGATGACCCCTTAAGTGTATGCCAATAAAAAAGCACCTGCAGATATAAAAGAATTTTCACCGAATCTGCACGGGTATAAAGAGAGGGTACGGTAGTTTTGTCTATAGATCTTCCCAGACATTTTGTGGCTGAGCCATGATAAGGATATTTATTTCTGGTTGATCATTATAATTTTCCCCAAGATAAGTCTGTGCTCAAGTGGCCATAGTTCTAATGCTCTTATGGGCAGACATGCAAAGCTGCAAACCCACCATTTATGCTCTGCAAGCACCCAACTATCTCTTGGTGAAAACCAATATGTCATGTTGACTTTATAGATTCCTCATATTGATGCATTACCAACTAGTTTGTACTTAAATTATAATCAGAGAGATATGGGGGAAAAAGTAGACCTTGGATTAAAATCACCTTCTTTCATATTCATTCATGGTTAGTGAAGTCTCTCTGCATCCTAATAGAATACATTGATATTTCATAATATTTATTCTCCCATAATAAATGTTTTCTGATATCCGTTAGTCTCAGTTAAAATCTTGCAGCAATTCCGTTAAAGTAGAAATAAACTGAAAGAAAAGTTGTAAGCAGGCAGGTTCATTATTACAGAAAGGACAGACAATGTCACTTTTGGAGTAAAAGAAACTTTCTGGCATTTCCACAATCTTTTCTTAATGTGCAGCTCAGTGTGCAATGCTGGGTATCTCTGCACACGCCTGGCTGCTGGGAATTAATGAACTCCTGTAGAAATTTTCAGCAGTTACATTATTACAGCCTGGCCAATCAAGATGGCTGAAAATCCAAAACCCTGCACAGGACCTTGTGATGATGGTGCTGCTTACAATGGCATGAGGGCAGGTGAATGTGATTAATTGTGAACGCGGAAGTAAGTTTGTTTCATTGCAGAAGGGATATTGTCTGTCCATTCTGCAGCTTACCTAACTAACAACTTACCAGCTTGCAATTTTTACCTAGTTTTTCTCTAAAGTTTGCTATCTCAAGGAGCTCACGGTAAATAATGATTAATAATACTATTATTCTATACTTATAAAGTGCTAACCTGCTACACAGCGTTAAAAAATGAATAGGTTAATATATATATATATATATATATATATGCAAAAAAAGTTAATTTGCAACTATTATTATTTTTTTTAAACCTAATTTTTTGATTTTCTAATCAGAATCCAGTACAATTGGTATGAAAACCTTTCATCCCTGATTGATCTTTTGGTCACTTGGGTTCTAGTGCGGGCTTTGATTTTATTGATTCCAGGGACAAGAGAGACAATTAGTCCTTCCGATGAGACCAGTTGAGTGAAGGAAATCATATGCCACAGTAATTACTGCAAATCAAGCTACACAAAGTGTATTGTTCATTCAACAATCTGTAGATCTTCCTTCTTAAACTAAACTAAACCTGTTACTTAATAAATCTTTATAATTATATTTATGTGTGTCCTCCTAAATAGACTGACAGATGAATATTAAGGTATCAAACAAAAGTTGCTTGCAGTTCATGGTCACAGTTTAAACTTAATACAGGTATAAGGCCCACAAGTAATGGTGGATTGTAATATTTTGGATGCCCGGGATATATTAAACAGCTGTCCATAGAGGTGAGGTTACAGTTGCCTGGTCCAGCCATTATTTACCTCCTGGGCCTCTGGGCCCCAGAGCCATCCAGGCATTGGTTAGAAAGTCTCAATCAATACTTTCACTGCCTCCACCACTACCTTGATAAGCCAACATTAGTTCTGCATCCTTCTCTTTTTAGGCTATTTGTAAAAGCCCGGGGAATATTAGGATTTCATGGAGTGTTTTGCCAAGAGGTTGGTTGCATGACCAAGTCTGTGGGCAGCTGGAAAAAGATTTAATTCTATCTAAATTACATTGATTTTGCTTAAACATCGCACACATGTCATTACTGTCCATGCAATCTTTTTGCAGTCACTTCTTGTCTAGATGCACTTTAGCAATGCTTGAATGGCATTTGTCATGATGGATTTCTGTATGGCGACAGCTGTGGACCATGCCTGTGTTGGTGTGTGTTTAATCTGCCACTTGTAGTCATGATAGGTGACTCCGGGAAAACGAGGACAGAGCATTGTCACCCTTTACCAGGAAGTGCCTGAACAAGCAGGATATATGAGATTTTAGTGATTAGATGGGCAGCACGGTGGCTTGGAGATTAGCACGCTGGCCCTTGCAGCACTAGGTCCCAGGTTCAAATCTCCGCCAGGTCACTATCTGCTTCTGCTCAAAACTGACCTTAGACTGTAATAATGACATATGAGTATGGTAGGGACATTAGATTGTGAGCCTCTTTGAGGGACAGCTAGTGACATGACTATGGACTCTGTACAAGTGCTGCCTAATATGCTGGTGCTAAAGAAATACTATGTAATAATAATTGAACCTTTAAATACTTTTCAATTCTTCATGCAAATATAAAGGAATCAGCTCTTTTCTGCAAAGGGCTATATATATGCCCCAAGGCAATGACACCACTTGCAATAAAACCAACTATGTTCAGCTTTTCAGGCCATATCCAGCATCTGTCCCGTTTAAAACACAGCAGCCCAAGCTGACCTATATGTATTATATAATATCAAGATTATTTTTGATCTCTGGATTAGCCATCTGGTATCCCCAAGCAACTTCCTCAGTTCCCGATTGAATTTTTCTTTACTATCTTCCATTATTCCATCGGCTAAGGTAAATCAGTCACTGCAGGGGGTATATAGAAATAAATATGGAAAGCTGAGGTGCACTTTACTTCCATTTGCCGGTATTGTACAATGTTTTATTACCATAATAACATTCTTTCAGTGGCTGTCATGCTTTGCGCAGTGATATTGCTGGGATTCATCACTCTGCAGATAAAAGCGTTTCCTCTGGGAGAGGCACTATAATAAGATTTCTAAAGATCGCAGTGTTTGCTGCATTTTTATTCCCTCAATCCCCTGAGTCCAGCTGTTCTTTTAATGCACTTGTCCTACCCACAATACCACGGGGCACCTCTGGGATTTACCATCAGCTGTTGATGGGTTAACATCTTCCATGCTAGGTCTGATGAAGGTCAGGCTAGGACAATGTGATGGATTTTCCTTCTGAGAGATTCCTCCTCTCTGCATAGTTTAATCATAGATGAAAAGATTCTCTCAGTCTAATATAATCTATTCAGGTTCATGTGTAGTATTGATCAGGTGGTCAAAATTAGGAATGCAGCCCATTGTCCATCATAGGAGCCTTTCATCCTTACATAAGATTCCTTACATATTAAAAGTTAATAAAGCTAAATTTTATTCTGTTTCCATGTTTTCTTACTTCATTTACCCCATTTACATTTTTATTACACCATATATTTTTAGACTCATCGATGTCATCACTAGGACTTGTAATTCCTTGTGGAAAGCAGGCAGATCATGGCTGGCAGGTAGGGATGGACCTAGCATGAGGCAAAATGAGTCTCCCGCTTCAAGTGGTGTTATTTGTAAGGCAGCACGCAGCCTTTCAAGACAACTTCTTCATCAGTGGAAGAAATACTGATACTGCAGCTAAAAACTTGGAATAGCAGCAACAATTGTTCCTGCACTCAGCTGCTGCCTATGCAGGGAGAGAAAGCAGCAGAACCAGTGTGGGATATGGGCTAGTAAACTAGGGGTATGTCTGTATAGAGGTATGCACTGGGGATGAGTAAAGGGGGGTTTGTACTGGCAGTCTGTATTTATGGTCTACCCTTGGGGGGGGCAGTACTGGCAGTTTGTACTGGGGGTCGTATTTATGGTCTCCTCTGGGGGCTGTCCTGGGGGTTTGTATTCATGGTCTCCCCTGGGGGGTCTATACTGGCAGTCTGTACTGTTTTTTTTTTGTATTGATGGTCTCCCCTCTGGGGGTCTGTATTGACAGTCTGCACTGGGGGGGTCTGGTTTCTCCTGGGGGGTCTGCACTGGGGGTATGAATTGATGGTCTCAGAGGGTCTGTACTAGGGGAGTCTGGATCAAAGAGTCTGTACTAGGGATTCTGCACTGGAGGGTCTGTTCTGGGGAAGTCCTCTAGAGGAAAGTTTGCACTAGGTGATCTTCCCTGGGGTGTCTGTACTGGGGGATTCTGTATAGGTGGTCTGCAGCAAGGCATCTGCACAGGGGGTCTTTTACTGGGGAGTCTGCCACTGTACCAAGGTCTGTCATGGAGGATTTGCACTGAAAGTTGTACTGGGGGGCTACAATTAAAAATATGTCCTCCTGGGGAGGGGGGCATTGTTTGAATGTTTGCCCTGCAAAGCAAGGAGCCTAGAGTGGCCCTGCTGGCAGGGAGGTTGAGCCAGGGTCAGGCTGGGGAGGAGATGGCCAGATGATGCTGGAAGGCCTCCAGCCAGGAAATGGGGTGGGCTCTATCTGACTTGCTGCAGCTTCTACTGAACATTGTGAGAAGCTCAGAGTACAAGCTTTAAAATAATGCTTGATATTGTCTACTGCTGTTTTATGTAGTATATCTTGCTCATACCTGTAACAATCAAGCAGTACTGTTACTAGTTAATAATTTACCCAAAGTATTTGTGTAATTGCACTGTGAGTTTTCTACAGTTGGTCTCATTTTCCCAATTTTGCACTTCTTTTTGCAGGTCACTGTGGAGATGGATGCAGTCAATAAACCAGATCTTACAGCTGCTCTGAAAGAAATCCGCATGCAGTATGAGGTCCTGTCCACCCGCAATCAGCAGATGGCTGAGGAGTGGTACCAGACCAAGATTACCAACGTTACCCAGGAAGCAGCCCGAAACAATGATAACATTCGCCAGGTCAAAGAGGAGATCAATGAGTATCGGAGACAGCTGCAGGCCCGAACCCTGGAGGTTGATGCACTGCGCAGTGCTAATGAGTCTCTAGAGAGGCAACTGCAGGAAACTGAGGACAGGAACAATGAAGAAATTGGCCAAATGCAGGTAACATCTTCTCATCCTACCCCACAATGGATGAATGTGGCCATTAAAAGACCTTAATGTTTGTAAAATTTAACAAGTACAACCCATGGCCAACGGGTACAAACCAATATTCTAGAGGTGGAAGAGTGTTAGGAGTAAACACAGTAAGGGGTTTCTATGGTTGAAGCCTGTTGGAAATATTGAGTTTTGTCTGTTTTTTTTTTTTTTTTTTTTTTTTAACTTGGATACTGCAACAGTTTTAAGATCTTCCTGCCAAAAGTCCACCTTGATATATTTCATCTTCTACTGTTGCAAAATTAATGAAGTCAGATCTCAGGAACAGTGAGACTCTTTATAATGGTGTATACCCGGGATTTCAAGTGCAGAGCTCAGTACTGAATCCCTGAGAGGTATGAGGAACTTTTTGTTGGGTTACCTCTCTACATCTAGTGAAAAAGTTTGTTTTGACGCTTTTTAGCTGAACTTAAAAAACTTACCCTTACAGTGACTCCCACTGCCCATTGCAAGGGGTAGGTGCCCATTTTGTCTTAAATGTGTTCGCACAGGTTTCCTCCACTTCAAACTACTGACCCCCCAAATCCATTAGTCTCATTTCCAGGCTGGTCCCAGTTCTGACATCATCCCATTTGTAGCAGGACCATGGGCACTGCATTGTATGGTAGGATGGCAAGGGCCTGCCAACAATCCAGAGAGGTAAGAAGTGGAGAAGAAGACCAAATACAACAAAGAGCCAATGTGACCTGTAAGACACAACATGTATTAGGAAAACTTTACTGAAATGAGGGCAGTATGCAGTTTCTGTGGAAGCCTTGTGGGCTTTGTGCCTACTGTGCCATATCTAAAGCTTTTCTGAAAATAGCCTAGATAAACAGTAATTTATTTTGAATGATTTGATACAGTATTGTTTTTCCTGTAGGAAACCATCAACCAGCTTGACAATGCTCTAAGATCCACCAAGGCTGAGATGGCTCGTCACCTAAGGGAATACCAGGATCTTCTTAATGTCAAGATGGCTTTGGACATTGAAATAGCAGCATACAGGTAATGGATCTGTAATACTGAAACAATAAAAATAAATCTACCATCATAGGATACAACTGCACTTTATAAAAGTAAAAATATGGATAAAAAGTTCAGATTTTACCTGCAATTGATGGAGGCAGCCATTTTGTATACTGACCTATGATAGAGTAGTAACCAGTCTGTTGGCATCATTGTAGCACATAAATTCCATTAACCTTCCATTGATCCTCTGTGTGAAAGAGAGGTTGATATGGTTTCTAGAGAACTTTTACCACCAGGTCATTTTGGTTTTCTAAGCAAAACATCAATCAGGGTGGAGAGGTTGAGCCATGATAGAGGAGGCATTAAGAATTGAGGGGTAAACCAAGATGGCGGAAAGCAGTCAGAAAGAAGAGTCAGCCAGGATGGAGGGGTCAGACCAGATGTATAGGTTGGAAGAGGTTAAGCAAGGATGGAGGGGGTAGTAAAGATAGAGGGTCAGTTGGGATGGAGGAGGTATTCAGTGGAGAAGATCAGCTTGGATAGAAGGGGAAGTCAGGATGTAGTGGTCAGGCTAGATAGAGGGGTCAGCTAGGATGGCAAGGTTTGAGTGAAAATGGGTAGAGTTTCTTGTGTAGTGTAGTGTAAAGCATGTGCATTGTGATGTATTCCTCGCTCCCTTAAGCGTCCTTCCCAGTTGGCTGATGTGATTGCAGCATGTAGAATGCCATAAGCAGATTCACCATGTGAAGGATGGGGCTAGAGTTATGACTTACAATGGACGGGAGATAGTAGAAAAGGCCACACCAAAATGACAAGAGAATGAGAGGGCATTGGATGTGAGAAAGACTGGTTTGCATGGACTGAAAATGTCTGAAATGATAAATATTTGAACTGCCTTAAGGATTTCTAAGTGACCTGTCCCAGTCGGATGGCCCTCAATGGTATGAAGGGAATCTTTGCTCCACTTAATGCTCCTGTGTTAACTATATTCACTACTTTGTCTACAGGAAACTCCTGGAAGGGGAAGAGACACGTCTAACCACTGTAGGAGGAAGTAGCATGTTTGGCATTGGCTACCCATACTCTTCTGGTTCTTATTCTGGGGGCAGGAGTTACCACTCAAGCACAATCTCCATCCACAAAGAAGAGAAAAAAGAGTCATCTGATGGTGGAAAGGGAGGGTCTCCTGTCCAGCCCAAGCCACCAAAATCAGGAGATGCCTCCTCAGAAAAGACCACCTCCAAAAACTGAGCTGGCTATGATATAATAACGCCCACCCTTCCGTCATACCAATATTTTTTTATCCGTTTATTTATTTTTCACTTTTATGCAAGTAGAGTAGCTTTAACCTGAGACCAATAATTATTAAGCCATAAAAACTGTTCATATGGTCATAAATTATGAAGAATTAACAATGAAAACAATGTGCTAACAAACTACATGCAAGCTTCAGGCATAATAAACTCCTAATGAAATACATATGTCAGTTTCTTCCTTAAAGTGTGTTATGGGTCTCCCCTAGCAGGTAAATACTTGAGCCGCGGAATCCAAGTGGCTCTTGGTCCTCACAAGTGCAACCTGGAGGGAGTGATGGGTCATTGACCATAGTGGCCACTAGACTACTTTGCTGCAAGGAGGTCGCTAGGCTCTCTCCACCAGAGGTGACAGGGATCAGACGGCTTCAGTAAAGGAATGGCTATCATGGCAGGAACACAGCGAGTCAAGGAGTAGCATAGGTCGAAGCAGGCAGCAAACAAGACATGGTTGTGTAACAGGATGAGGTCAGGACAGGCGGCGATCATAGGCTAAGTACAGGTGAAAATCTAAAATAACAGAACTGAGAATACACTGGTAGATCAGGAGATAACAGGCCGAGTATCCAAGAACCAGAGCCTGGAACTAGAGAGGTTTAACTAGGGCTAGCAACCAATAGCAGTACAGGATGTAAACCAGGAACAAACCTGCTCACCAGCTGCAGAACACTCCAAAAGCCCCTTCAGCTGTGCACCGCCTCAATGTCTGTGCTGAGGATGCCGGGAATGGTGAAAACTTTATGGCTAAAGGGAGGTTGAGGATGCTGCAGGTTGCTAAACAGACGATCTGCGGGGAGTGGTGGGTAGGGGATGTGGGTAAAGTGACAATGCTTACTCACTGTACCTTATACATGGAGGAGCAGCATTTTCATCCTAGGGCCGGAAAAATGGAAAATAAAAAGTTAAAAGAGCATGATTTATGACAAATTGGACAAAATTGCTATCCAGTTTATTTTACAATTGAAAATTACTTTAAATTACTTTTTCATTTTGTTCTACAGCTACTGCAATCTTATAAAACCTGCCAAAAATGAAATGCAATATGGTAACCCGCTGGCATTTTGTACACTGATGGTGTACAGAAATGTGATCACAAATGTTATTTGCTGCTTGTGTTGGCTCTGTTATCTCAGACATTACATTTTAGGCATTCCATGTGTTCAAGTAGGATTAGCTGACAGAAGAACCTGCAATAGGAATTTTATGTAGAATATTCCCTATGATTTAGTATTTCTAGTGGAATGCAGAAACTGCAGCTTTCGTCACTGGAGCACAGAAATTGCACCAGCTGATTATATTAAATCAGAATCCACAATTCACAATTTATTTTGCAAATGACATGGTGGAACTTACAGCATTTAAAACAGAAATAGGTATGAATCTTCAACAAAGATTAACGTACCCAGCCTTCTACACTAAAGCATTATTTTTGTCCATAACTTCCATATTTTCAGTTAAACATAATGTAGAAACAGTTGCATTTGAATACAAACACAGCTATAAAGAACCAAACCAGGGCATTTGAACATTTGATCTCTGTTCAATAGGAGGGATCAGAACATTTAATACTCCTTATCGACAGAGGTCCCAGCTGCTGGGCATTCTTGTTTTAGCTGTTTCTGCAGCAAACACGGTTATATCACCTTTTAGAATCAGATTGGACAACAATTTTCTTACACAATGGTTCTGCTTCAAATTGAAACTGAGAAGTCCGCAAAGGCAGCCGCCACATTTATCTTCATATATGTATGGTTTTCAAACTGTCCACAAACCACTTCAATGCTCATGTGCCAGTTTTAGACATCCCCATATCTATAGTGATCCCCATGGGCAGCCTGTCTTAACCTTTTTAACATAGAGTAACCCTTGAAATAACTTTCAGGTCTTCAGGGAACCTCTTCTATAAATGGTATATCCACAGCTTACAGTACATTAGTGTGGTGGTAGGTGGAAGAATTCCTCTTACATGGCTGGCCAGTGGGAAAAATGTCACCCTTACAGATAGCCAAAAAAGACCATTGAGGTCCTTTAAACTGACCCGGGAGGTACATATTGCTCATTGCACAAGGAACCCCCAGCAAGCTCTCAGGAATCCTTCCATTGGGAATAGTGGAGATGAGCAATGTTTGCAAAGTAGGAATCCATTGCCATAATGAAGTGAATAGGTGGAGTACATTACTCCAATTTAATGGTACATTCAACCAATTCAAAATAAAGTATTTCTGATCACCATTTAGCGTACCTACATTCTTAATTTTTAAAAAACCTGATCGCCATGGAACAAAATCTGATGCTACGTATTAAATTAAGTGGTGATTAGGATTCTAAAACTGGAAAACATTTTTCATTTTTAATATAAGCTTCATTAGTCCCAATGATCGTCTTGACCACTGGCTTCTGTATGATTCAAAAGGCTATGAAAACCCAGCCAAAAGCAGGACAAATGCTGGTCACATACAGCCATCAATAAATAAATGAATGATCATTCACTCATCAACACAAACCCAAAGGCAGAGCTTCCTTGGTTAGATGAATAAATGAAAGAATATTTTACATAAATAATTTAGCAATGACAGAAAATATTTTAGGTGTATTTATATAATAACATAGTAAGTCAGGTTGAAAAAAGACAAAAGTCCATCATCAAGTTCAACCACTAGAGAAATAAACATAACCCAGATATAAAACCGTATGCTGATCCAGAGGAAGGCAAAAAAACCCTTGTACAATTTACTCCAAACGATGCATTTCCCTTAGGATAACAAATTTATATTGTATTATATTAGTAATAAGGGACGTCTACAGTAATGAGTATCATAAAACATGTAACTGGCAGGATATGTGCACCTGCTGGTGTAATGATATCTTTTATTAGAAAGATTTACCCTGAAATCCAGATATGACGTTTTACTGCACTCTGGGAGCCATCTATGCACTTTCCAGTTACTGCACACACACTAATGGAAGTCTGCAACGAGAAAGGAAAATTCAATTATCTGTAATGTGGTCATCGTGCTACATCTTAATAAGACATCTGTGGGTAAGTGGACTTCCAAAGTGCATTAGTTGGTGCCTGTGCTATATAAAAATAGAGCAAACACCACATATCAGTCCTATGGAAGGCAGAGCATGCACTACAAAAAAAACCTGGACTAAGAGAAATATGTAGACCGCTTCTGATTCCTGCATGGCTCCCATACTGACTTCAGACCTGATTTGGAAATGTCAGTGAAATGGATAGAGCCTGCAGCATGGAGGACACAGGAGCCAATGAGGATGTTATAATAATATTAAACAGGATTTATATAGCGCCAACATTATACGCAGCGCTGTACATTAAATAGGGGTTGCCAATGACAGACAGATACAGACAGTGACACAGGAGGAGGGGAGGACCCTGCCCAGAAGAGCTTACAATCTAAAAGGTGAAGAAGCAGCACACAATATAAGGGGGGATATGGAATTAATATTATTATTATTATTAGAGGTTGCAGAGTTTAGAAAATACCAGGTCTAAAGTGTGTCCGGCTATGTGTGTGGGGCCATTGATGTGCTGTGTGAGTCCAAATGAGGAGGTAACGGAGAGCAGTTGATGGTGGGCAGGTCATGGGAAAGAATGTGAGGGAGCCAGGATGCAAAGTTATCCATAAATTGTGATACTGGGCCGGGGGGGCGGTAGACAACAGCAACAATGAGGGGTAAGGGTCTAAAGAGTCCGACAGAGTGGACTTCAAATGAAGTGAAAATGAAATGTGTGTGAAATGGAACGGCGTGAAGTAGTGATGGTTTAGGACAGGGGTCCCCAACCAGGGATAGGGGTCGGGAGAAGGATCCCGCTTGGGGGGGTGCACCGGCTAGAGCCGCAGACCATGTCTGCCGTACATATCGTAGGCTCAGGGAAGTGGGCAAGTTGTGTCTCTGTCTGGACACAACCCGCCTACTCTCCTATCGCAGGCTCAGACCTGCGATGGGAGAGGGGGCAGGTTCTGGCATTATGACGTCACTATGGGGGAAGTTTTTTCCCCTTTGAGTGACACTCTCCACACTTGCGTGGTCCAGAGTCTATAAGATTAGTGGTCTGCCAGCTCCAAAAGGTTGGAGACCACTGGTTTAGGAGACAGGTAAGCAAGTTTAAAAAGAAAAGTTTTGAGTGCTCTTTAAATGTGCAAAAACTAGGAGCACGCTGAAAAGGATGAGGAAGACCATTCCAGAGAGTCCGGGCAGCTCTAGAAAAGTCTTGGAGCCATGCTTGTGATGTGGTTATGAGTGAGGAAGTCATTAGTAGGTCATTGGAGCAGCGAAGAGAGCGGCTGGGGGATTATTTTTCTATCAGGTCAGAAATTTAAGTGGGACAAGAACTGTGGGGGAATTTGAAGAGAGCGTATAAAGGCTTTTCGTCACTAAGCAGGCTGCACAGCAAAAAACTCTTAGGGTGCTCTAACAAGTTTCTGGGTGAGGCCATAAGGGTCTGCTAAGTACCATTCAACACAACATTCAACAACTTTGGGACATTATAGTGTCAAAAAGTGAGAGTAAGCTAAGTGAATTAGCCTTTGCAGAGAAACAACGAACAGCCTGACCATTTTTAGTAAATTAGTCCTGAAGAGTATGACTTACTGGGCTTGATTTATTAAAGCTCTCCAAGGCTGAAGAGGATACACTTTAATTAGTGAAGCTGGGCGATCCAGCAAACCTCGAATGGATTTAATCGAAGTCATTTGCTATTTGCTAGCAAATCTTTTGAATCCTGGACCAGATCCATTTCAGGTTTGCTGGATCACTCAGTTTCACTGATGAAAGTGTATCCTCTCCAGCCTTGGAGGGCTTTATTAAATCAGGGTCACTAAAGGAGTTGAGAATCTTCATGATATGTATTTACTGGGACTGATTTGCTAAAGTGGTTGGAGTTTGAATTATTAAGATCCATGAATATCCACTTTAAGCAATTAATTAGAAATCCTTGGCACCCACAAATGAGGCACCTGAATAGGGGATTTGGGCAAATATATCTAAAAACATGCAGTTAGGTTAATTGGCTTTCCCCTAAAAATGAAGTTAGACTGTATTGAAGACATATGACTATGGTAGGGACATTAAATTGTGAGCCCCTTTGAGGGACAGCTAGTGGCATGACTATGGACTTTGTACTGGGCTGTGTAATATGTAGACGCTATACAAATACTGTGTAATAATAATAATAATAATATAGCTTCACAAGGTAAGGGGGGAAAGAAGAATGCATGATGGTTTAGAGAGAGATGGCCTAGGATAGGGGTTACTATAAGAGAAGTGTTAAGCTGTGACCCTCTTCCGAGGGTGTTCACAAGAACTCATTCATGCAGATGCCATAAGAGGTCCTTCTAAAAGTAGAGGTCATCAGCAGATGAATTAGTCTTCATCCATCAAAGTGGCTAAACACAGAACTCTTGTTCTTCAAAGTATCAACTCTCCTCTAAAACTAGACCAGGATGACACATAGAAGTGGCTCACCTAGCACCTGACCAATAATGTAATCCTGGTACCAGCGACATAAAGGAGAAGATGCTGGAATGGTTGGTTCTACGAGCTAAGGGAGTGGACAGCAAGCAAGGTCAAGGTGGCTGGTGATGGGAACCGATAAATTACGAGATAACAAATGCAGTCAATGGGCGAGATTTATTAAAGCTCTCCAGACTTGGAGATGATACACTTTCATCTGTAACCCTGGGTGATCCAGGAAACATGGAATTGATTTCTTCAAAGTCATTTGGTATTTAAAGCTCTCCAGACTTGGAGATGATACACTTTCATCTGTAACCCTGGGTGATCCAGGAAACATGGAATTGATTTCTTCAAAGTCATTTGGTATTTGCTAGCAAATGTTTTGAATATATGACCAAATCCATTCCAGCTTTGCTGGATCACGCAGCTTCACTGATGAAAGTGTATCCTCACCAGACTTGGGGAGCTTTAACCCTCCCAGAGGTAACCCAGAGTGTGACTCGGGGGTAGAAAAAAAAGCTGGAGGCGGTAACCCAGAGTCACACTTGGTATAGGTAAACCTATAGGAAATAATAGTAAATCTCGTCCTACCTGATCTGCCGGCATCCTGCGTCATCCTTCGGGTCTTCTCTCTTCCTCCAGCCAGCGTTCTCTGCATTCGGGGAGTTGCCGGTGACGTTGGAGTGTGCGGACATTCTGTTCAGGGTGGGGCGGGAAATTCAAATCTTTTTGTATTGCATTCAATACAAAATAACTGTATTGAATGCAATACAGTGGATTTATATGTGTAAATGCAGTACATTGGCTTTCATGTACATTTATTTTACAGTATATTATATAGTATGAGCATACTTATTTATTTATTAAATTATTTAATTTTTTTTTAATTCATTTATTATTTTGACATGATTTTGTGTTTCAAACTTTATTATACTCATACTATTATATTATATGTAAAGTAAATTTTTTCATGAAAAACAATGTACTGCTTTTATACATATAAATCCGGACAGAAATGAACCGCCCAGGAGGTTAATAAATCAGGCCCAATGTACTTAAAGATATCATGAAAACAATCAGAGAATAATTATCCTAAAAACTGCACATTATTAGAAGCCAAATGTGCATAATTTTGTCATCCAACAGAAACACAGCTGTACTAAAAATGGGAAACCCAAAGCTTTGTTAAAGGATTTGCATACGCATTATCAAAATGTAACCTCAAATCTCAGCGTGCCCCTCTAGATAAGTGTTTCTCAACCTTTTTAACATGGGGAACCCTAGAAAAAAAGTTTCAGGTCTTCAGGGAACCCCTTTAATAATTACTATATCCACAGCTCACAGTACATTAGTGTGGTGGTCAGAATTCCTCTTACTTGCTGGCCATTGCAGTGTTCTCCCTGGCCTCTTCTAGCCGGGTGCACCACCTGGCACTTTTCAGTGGTTACTGAAAAGTTGGGTCACAATACAGGGGCTGCCACCCACCTTCAGCGCCTTCCCATGCAGCCTTAAACAAGTTCTGGGGAAAATACTGCATTAAGAAGAATGTCACTATTACAGATAGCCAAAAGGATTATTGGTGTCACTTAAACTGACCTGAGAGACACAAACTGCTCATTGTTCAAAGAACCCCTAGAAAACTTTGGAGGAACTTTGCTCTAGAGAATGACCAAGGAGTTATTTTCTTTATCTGTTTTCACATAGCAATAAACCATTTTTATTACTCTCTGTGACATCATAGCCAACTTGAAGGATTGTTGCTGATGCTGGAAGCTTAATTGATATTGATATGCCACCAAAACAACATTTCACAAAAGCCCTTTTTCTTACACGCAGGGGGTGAGTCACGGCTACAGCACTATTTCTTCTGCGAAAGAAATCAATGTATGTATGTGAAATGGGACAGAGAGAAGGCTAGGGGATAAATGGCGCTCTGTAGTTCAGTAGGCAGGACTGACAACCTTGCTTGGGTTTGGAGCAGATTTGGAGCTAGATTTCTAGCACATGTACATGCACAATGTTTAGGAATTAAACCTTTTTGTCCTGACATTAACTTGGCAGTGACCGCTTGATTCCGAGCTTAGGTATCATTATCCTTATAACATATTTACCAGATTAAAAAAATGTTCAGAATCTCCACAGGTGCTATACTCACTTTTATCCAAATTTGCTAATGTTCCATCCATCTCATCAACAAAATTAACTACAGGTACATGATATGATAAAAGCATACAAAAAAAAGGATAGCAAATTGGAAGGTTAGACAAAGTGGGCATATTAATATTTATATATAAAAGGATCACATGGCGTACAGATCATCTTTCGAGATAAAAGTATATTGACCGATTTTCCTCAACAAAATGGTCCCAATCCGATTTATAGTGTCCAGTAAGAGTTCCTCTACTGCCGTCGACTTAGAAGTACCATAAGAGAGAGACGAATGTCAAGTCGTACAAATTAAAAAAAAAAATTCAATGTAATGAAATGTGCTTCCTGTCATCAACATCTTTCAAAATGTTGAATGACCAATGAAGAAAGCCACTGCCCAAAGCGTCCCCAATTGTCTATAAACATTCGCCGTTTCTGTTATTTAAATATGATGCAGGCCGCGTGGCTAAAACTGAGACATTTATATTGACACAAAATACCGTATAACATAGCAGCAAAAAAAGAATATTACTTCACAGGAGACTTCACAATCCAAAAGTTTGTAATACATAATACAGCTGTCCTCTAGTAGTTAAAAAAGGAATTAGCACGATGGTGTCTGCCTTATACATTGAATTCAGTTCACCAAGGTGCAGCACTGCTGTCTTTTAAGGACACAACAATGAGAATCAATCAAAGGTGATAGTGGTAAGCGGGGTGATCTCTAGTGTGTGTTCCAGAGTCTGGGATTGGGGTGCGTGGATGTCTGGCAAGGGTCCGTTTCGATGGTGACCATATTCAAACTTAATGCGAAGCTCGCCGATTTTAGAGAGAGGCAGGATGTCTGGGATCCACTCAATAGTGAATGGAGTTGGCTCTTTCTGGTCTGGGGAAGTGTTACCTGAAACGAAAAAGCAACAAATGGTTACTTTGTCCAAAATGGGCATTGTTACGAATGACAGCAGCAAGGATTTTCCTTCGTACTTATATCGTGCTTTACACAGTTCTAGGGTCATAGGTTTGAATTGTGTCTACCACATTATCTGGAGCTTGTATGTTCTCCCTGTGTTTGCGTGGTTCTCTTCTCCCCCAACCAAAAGTCGTTTTAAGTAAGAAGAATACTATGCACTTTGAGTGCAAAAAATCTTTCAAATATTTATTCATTCTTTTTTTTAGGAACTCCAGCAATGAATGTGGTGGATGACAGACAATAAGCATAGGTCCTGTTAATTGTCCAGCCTCTAAACACATCACCAACTGCTGGATAGACATCATTGGGAGAAGAAGGAGAGGGCTGAATTACTATGGCAGATGGCACTGTCATTATCAATTTAAAGTTTGAGGTTTGCCATCAGCACACCAAGTTGCTTGTCCAAAGCAATTTTAATGATCACACAGAAGCAACATTTGGAGCCACTAGGGAACTTCATTAGGCAAAAACAAATTCACTTTTATCTGATAAGAATCTCCCTTAGTGGCCTAGAATAACCTCTTGTATGGGATCATTAAAACATTTAGGGCTAAATCACATTGGCAGTGAGGCTGTGTATGTTTACTGCTTTCTCACGTTAGGAACCTCTGCCACATGTAGCATGTTTCTGACACGGGAAGACCCAAAGGAAATCAAAAGTGTGGCTGCAATGGGCAGTACTAGAATCCCTCAAAGCCGCCAGTTGTTACATGTGGTTCTGTTTAAACCAATGCTGCTGCTAGAATGCTCGAGTGTCTGACAGGGTGCCAGCTGCCGAAAGCTGTGCAAAATCATGGAACTCAGCAGGTATGAACCTATCCATAGGCCCTCAGAAGAGGCAGGGCTTGGAAAGTTGTGGATACCCTGGACCTGGACTTAGGATTTAAGGCTGCATCACAGGGACGCACAAGTGGACTGGTACTAGCAGACATTAGAACATACCCGATTCTCAACACTTCTGTTCAATTAGGCAACATCTGATTTAAGGTATCATGCCTTTATTAGCAATAGTCCTAAAAAAAATTGATCATAACACAGGGTCAGGTTAATGACAACAAATATAAAACACTGACCGACTTTCAGGAAGGTTTTGAGCTCCAGTGGTCTGATGGGCTGCTTCTCTAATCGCCCGTAGGTTTCCGCAATATTTTCCACTTCAACTTTAGGGCATTTGAACAGATCATATGTTCCATCTCTGTTCTGGACGAAACTTCTGGTGATCTCTAGTGGCATCTGTAAAGAAGAGCAAGAACAAAAGCAATGGAAAAAGATTCACAGAATGCACAGATTTGTAAATGCTTTAGCAAGCTTAGGTGCTCATATACAGTGTTTCAGCTTTGTATTTAGTACTTTGATTGGCCTTTAGCTGTATAGGAAACCAAAGCCCTTATTCTGGTTGCCAGTCTGCTATTTTGATGCATTTGTGCCAGTACTTTCAGCTTTTCAGACTTGATAATTGCTTGTCCTGGGTCAGTGGATCAGAAGAATTAAAGCTACACACAACCAGGCCACTAACATTATTAGAAGACCAGGCAATGGCCATCTACAATACTACCAAATTGGTTTATAGCAGTTCCGTGATCGCCTACAAACACACGTCAGATGATTCTCGTCCGATAATCGCCTCAGGGTTGATATCGGACAAGAATCTGGGGTGTGTACAGCGCTGGTCATTCATAGATCCGTTCTTGTGGATTCACGAATGACCGTAATGGAAATGAAGGGGAGAGAGCGCAGCGGGGTGCTGCTCCATCATTCTCCCCCTCCCATCTCCATAGAGCAGAACGGCACTGTATGTACAGCGTCCGTTCAGTCATTTGTCGTTGGAATCGTGAAAGATCCTTTCCAATGACAAAAATTGAACGTGTGTATGCACGCAGCCTTTCACTAGTATCAAAATATTTTCCTTTTAAATAGCTAAAAAGAACAAATGATGTACTGCTCTAAAAACCTGTGATCAGGAATGTGTTTTTTGCAGAAAGTGACAGGGGATGTCCCTTCTGCAATAACACAATAACATAGACAGTCCTTGGGTCACACAAAAAAATAGCCGGCACATGCAGACGTCCCCTGGGGCTACCAGAACTAAATGAACATCCCAGCCTGGCCAATCAAGGTGGTTGGAGATCAAAAACAGAGGAGAAGAAAGAACATGGTGGCACCCACTAGAGAACGGAGACAAACGAGTATTTAAAAAATTGTGATCAGACAGTATAAGGTATTTTATGACATTGAAACAGATAGGAAGTTACTGGCCCGCCACCTCTGCATTAGACATTATTAAGACACCGTCATCCACAGAGCTAAAGGTGAACACTGAGCACTTACCTCTGGAGTGTCAAAGATCTGCTTCACATGTAAAATGTTGGTTATATGCCATGTGTACTTGGAGAAAGTCCCCAGTGGGAGAGCATCTTTTCTCACAAAAGCTGTAAAACACAAAGTTCTGTAATTAAAGTAGATATATAGCTGACCATTAAAAAAAAAAGTGTCACAAATGTAGCTTGTCAATCAGAACCTGACCACACCAAGTCCTGCTCACTGCTTTCTGTATTGGCACCATTGCAGAAACAACTTAGTGTGCTATGCAGTGTCTGGGAGAGGGAGGATGAGACACAAACGAAAGAGGATTTGGCTCAGGGAGAGAAAAGGTATTTTGTATAAATTATGAGGCTTATGCATATACATAATATATTTGGTACTTTTATGTATATGTTGCCATACTGTTGCCTTTAATTTTACAATAAACTTTCTCCCAACACATATTTGTCAATTACAAAGATAAAATGTTTTTCAATGTTATTTAAAAAAGAAACAGAATAAAACAAGAGAGACAAACCCTTCAGGGAAATATTTTAGGTGGAACACAGGTAGGTAAGCTAAACAGGAATAGACAAGGATAAGCCCACTTTTGTAGCATGCTGCCAGTAAGCACATATCATAAAACGTACCTGTAGTGCAATTAGGGAGTCGCATCCTTGCATTGCCCATTGACAATCTCTGTGAGAGTGCATCGAAGAAAGACTGAGGAATGTGGAATACGAGAGGCTCTGGTTTACCTGCAGAGAATGTAACAACAGCATAAATCTGGGTCCTTGAATTAAACATGACATGGTGTAATAGAATGTTACACAGGATAGCACTCTGGCCTTTGCAGTGCTAGGTCCCAGATTCAAATCTCAGCCAGGACAGTATCTGCATGGAGTTTGCAGGTTCTCCCTATGTTTGCGTGGGTTTCCTCTGGGTACTCCAGTTTCCCCCCAGATTGCAAAAAAAAACAATGCAGTTAGGTTAATTGTTTCCCCCTAAAATTGACCCTAGACTGTGATAATGACATATGACTATTATTTAGATTGTGAGCTGCTTTGAGGGACAGCTAGTCATATGACTATGGACTTTGTACAGCACTATGTAATATGTTGGTGCTTTATAAATATTGGATATTGATATTATTATTATTATTATTATTATTATTAATAACAATAATATCATTAATAATAATAATAATAATAATGTTATAAGGGAGAACTATTAAGTAAATTCAGTGATATATTTATCAAGTAAAATAACAGAATCAATGCAGAATAGAGTTGGGTGTCCATTTGCAGTCTTCCCCCTGTAATCTTCAATGAAAATATATGCTAGGGTAATTTTTGTATTTATAACATATTTACCATTAAAATGTTATCTGCTAGTGAGGTCCTAATGTATGGGAGCGCCCAACCTCAGACATCGTGCAATAAAAAAACTGAAAGGTGAAGACACAAGATGCCATCTTCAGCAGTATACATTACATATACATACAACACACACAGTATTTATTCTAGTTGGGTGCTTGAAGAGATTTCCTGAGTGAAATCCAAAGAAAAAGTTTAAACTGAAACTAAACCCGTGTTACTCACAGTCCTTGTTCCCTCGCAGGGCACTGCTA
The DNA here is from genome assembly GCF_032062135.1 of Pyxicephalus adspersus. NCBI lineage: Eukaryota > Metazoa > Chordata > Amphibia > Anura > Pyxicephalidae > Pyxicephalus > Pyxicephalus adspersus. Next base: position 153,921,428 of record NC_092859.1, read on the forward strand.
TCTTCTTCTCTTCCTTAGGACGATCTTTGGTCATCTAGATTGGCAGGGCCAGAATGACTGAACTCCCACGCAGGTGTTCATTCATTCTTGGCACGTGCAAGGGAACCCGGGATTGCCACGTATCCTGATAAAGCTGATATTGCACATGCGCTGCTCAGCTTTTTGCCAGATACCTGGAGGGATCAGACAGGTAAGGTACTGCAGAAGGGACATCGCCTGTCCTTTTCTGCAATAATGACCTGCCTGATTAAGACTGAAATAGATTTATTTATAATATTAAACAGGATTTTTATAGCGCCAACATAATATGCAGCGCTGTACATTAAATATTTACAGCTCATATCTGCAATTATTTTAGGAGAAAGTAAAACAAAGAGTATAGATCGGATGAATTGAAGTGCATTGGTATGGTTTATGGGGTTTATGCTATTTTATCTCAGGTGGTTAGCACTTACAGCTCTTGATGCCCAATGCATTGGATTCTGTAGGTACAGTGCTATTTTGTCTGTGCTCTATAAATGCCCCTCAGGCACGTTGTCTTGGCGTCACCATCGATTCTGCACCCTCATATTCAGAACAGTTCCAGGTCCTGTCACTTACACCTGCACAACATGTCCAAAATCTGCCCCTACCTGTCCCCAGAGACCACCAAACTCCTTGTACATGTTCTTATCATCTCCCGTCTGGACTACTGTAACCTCCTCCTCTCTGGTATTCCACTAACCCGACTCTCTCCTCTACAATCTATTATGAATGCTGCAGCCAGACGCTCCTCCAATAACCTACTAATGACTTCCTCACTCATAACCTCATCACATGCATGGCTCTAAGACTTTTCTAGAGCTGCCTCAACTCCCTGGAATGGTCTTCATTGTTCTATTCAGCTTGCTCCTACCTTCTGCTCATTTAGGAGAGCACTCAAAACCCATCTTTTCAACCTCACCGACCTGTCTTCTTCTGTCTCCTAAATCCTCACTACTTCCCACCATTCCATATCCCCCTCCTATTGTGTGTTAGTTCCCCCACCTCCTAGAATGAAAGCTCTTTGGGGCAGGGTCCTCTCCTCCCCCTGTATCACAGTATGTATCTGTTTGTCGCTTGCAACCCCTGTTTAATGTACAGTGCTATGTAATATGTTGGCGCTATATAAATCCTGTTTATTATTAATATTAATAATAATAATAATATTAATAATAACGACAGAGACCTAAGGTATATGGATCTTCTACTGTACATCACATTAATCTTTTTATTTTTAGTAGACTAGTCTGAACAGTGTGGTTCTGAACTTCAAAATGAATGTGTTGCTAACACACCAGAACACACATAAATCGGCCGAAGACCACTGTTATATGATAATGCACACCACAACATATAAATTATTGTGAGCTTTACCATGAGGTTAAAATAAAAACATCTTATGTATGTGCATGTCACTCTATAGCTGAAGAATAACATTCACCTATTGCTGGAGCTGTGCTCTATTCTTACCAATTCAGTTTGCTGGGTTAGCTGACTGACGTTTAATATCCTATATGAGCATAAGCCAGAGAAGGTCACAAAGACAGTAAATGGCATCTGCAATGACAAATGAGTTTTAGAGTATTTGTACAAAGACTTCTTTGTTCTTGTTTGCCCTCTGATATGGAGGCAGAGGTCAGAGTCTAACCACACAGTAGCACTTGCATGAAAAATAGTTTTGATTCCAATTTCTTACAGCTGCCAGGCTGAAATAAAAAAAATCAGCCATCAGCTGGGGACATCAGATTTATTCCTGTATTGAGACCAATGTCTGTGCTAGAGCTGTGCAATACATCTCATCACAAACCTCAAACACCCATGTATGTAAACTCAAACTTTGTGACTGATAAGAATATATTACAGTGCTATTTCTTAGCAGATGCAGTTGTTTAAACTTGAAATGTCAGTACTGTACACTCACCATCAAACTGATAATGCATAGTCTGGTGGATCCGCTCTGTCACGCTGGACAGCCAGTCTGTGAAGGTCAGCGACACTTGGCTCTCATCCGTCAGCTGGTTGGAGGCTGAAGAAAGAAAAACAGTATACATCACAGGATCTTTCTTTTCCTTTCATCATGTGCCATCTCCCTTGCTAAGCCATAGAGCTTTGGGAAGCCTTTGTCATGTTTTAAAAATGTATTTGTAAAACAAAGACACACATAAGTATTAATAAATGTTTTCTTTAAACAAAATAGAGTTCCTAAACAAATATAAATGTAATAAAAAAAAACAGCAGCAGGTAATTCTAGAGATGCATCGATCCATTAGAAGGTTTCTTTGTTTGGGTCCTGCGTCGTCCCGCTATCCGACTTCGGCCCGGCGCAGGCACTAGATCGTGTGATGTAGATGAGAAAAGATTGTAGATCTCACTGCGCAAGCATGAGATTTGCAATTTTTTTCTTCTATTAAAGAAAGGGCTCCTTCTGCCGCGGCGATCAAGACAGAATTGGAGTGCAGCGATACCTACGTCGCGCATCCTGGGAAGCTTTTGGAGGAGCCCTTTCTTTAATGGAAATAAAAAATTGCAGATTTTAGGCATGTGCAGTGAGATCAGCAATCATTTTCCCCATCCAAATAAACCAATGTCGTGCCTGCCCATTGCAAGATCTGGTGACGTAGAAAAAAGAACCCAGAAAAAGATGGTGGCGCCTGGTGCAGAGCCTCTGCGCTGGGCCGAAGACGGATACTAGGACGACACGGGACCCGATGGTAGAAACCTCCTGACAGATAGACTGATCTGCGGGATTGAAGGCAAGTGTGATTTTATTGTTTTGGGTATACTTCCCCTTTAAACTAAGTAACTAAGTAAACTAACATATCCCTAAATGTATTGTACAATAAGCATAAACCTAACCTTTAAAGAGAACCTCTCTCCTAACATCTAACCGGCATTTTCCCCACAGAGCACTACACTAATATACTGTGAGCTGTGGATATAGTAAATATAGGAGGAGTTTCCCAAAGACTTGAAAGGTATTTCAAGGGTACTGCCATGTTAAAAAGGCCAAGAAAGGCTGTGTCATGTTTATATCATCACAACGAATACAATGCTAAAATCATCTTTCTGAAAATTTCACACCAACGGGACAGCAGTGAAAACTTGTGTACCTGGTCGCTTTGCTGACGAATTGACTGGTGTTTTCTTTGCTGTAGTCTTCTTCCCACTGTTAAGAGTAGTTTCTTGCACCAAGGAGTTTGTACCTTAAATCGAATAAATAGATAACACATCAAAGACAAAGCTTAGCTTAGCAATCATTTCACAGCCTGTTTTTCCTTAGGACCTACCGTGTTTCCCCGATGATAAGGCATCCCCATCAAATAAGCCACCCCCCGATTTTTGCTCAAACAATTAAAATAAAGCACCAGACTGACACTTGCAGAGAACACGGCACACTAATGTGCTAATAAGCTGATGTAGCCCACAACAGCCAGTCCTCAGGTTACAAACAATATAGATTATGTAAATTGTTTGAGTAAATTTGTATGTAAGTTTGAATGGGTACTTATTTTTATTAAATGCAACTTGGACAGATGTTTATCTTAACACATTATTTATTTTTTCCTTTTTGTAAATTATTAAACAGCATTACAACCTTACACAATCTTGGTAGAAGATGGCGGACATGTTGGAGAGAATGGGGCTGGTATTACAGAGTCAGGGTAATGCTCCTTACATTGCTGGCCATTGGGAAGAATGTCACCCTTAGAGATAGCCAAAAAGATCATTGATGTCACTTACACTGACCTGAGATACACAAATTGCTCATAGCTTAAGGAACCCCCGCAACCTCTGGAGGAACCCTGGTTGAAAAACACTGCTTTAACTAGTTTAGTTATAGTGTCCATTCTAAAAAAAAAAATCAGAGTCCTAAAGCAGGAGACCCCTTTGTCTTGAGTAAACATTAGCAGATAGTAAATACCTTACACTTTTCTTTAGGTCAGAGTTATGCTTGAAGTAAAGGTGCCCATGGGTTCATGGTCACTCCTGGACTATTGTTTGAAAATGCTAATTGTCTAGCTATTTAATAGACAATTTACTGCAGTACTGACCAATACATTGACTCAAAAAAAGTATGCAAATCTTGAATTTTATACTTGTTCTAGATCATTAAGTGTTAAAGTGTCAGTGAACATGATAGCCAAGTCATCACCATGTTCAAAAGAGGAGATCAGCATTCTCAGCCAGTGGCCGGGATTTAAATAAAGTTTTTCAAGGCTGGAGAAGATACACTTTCATCAGTGAAGCTTGGTGATCCAGCAAACCTGGAATAGATCTGGTCCAGGATTCAAAACATTTGCTAACAAATAGCAAATGACTCATGAAATCCATTCCAGGTTTGCTGGATCACCCAGCTTCACTGATGAAAATGTATCCTCTCCAACCTTGGAGAGCTTTAATAAATCAGGGCCTGTATGTTTTACTCTCCACCAGTCTCCCTTATTAAGTATTTACAAATGTTAATAAACACATTGATTTTTCACCTGGAGAATCTTCCTTTCTCAGCTTCTTGGGTTTCAGCAATGGTGAGGATTCTTCATGTATTTGTACCACAGTTTCCACAGTGTCCATCTTGCTGTCAGTTTCTAACACTGTTATTTCCTTCAGACCTGTGTGATTGAAATAAAACACGTCAATGGTAACCAATCCCATCAAATTATTGTATTTATAGATCATAAACAGTGTAAAAAAATCCGTAAATATAGTTCGCGAGCAACTAATACATTGTTCAGGCAAAGAATACCAATCGCGTAGTCTATTGTATTTTTTTTTTACTCTTATTTTTTTCAAAATTTTCCAATAATTTCCAATTGGAAGGCACATGGCATGTCAAAGTGATATGATCGGCCCCACTTTATTCTGCAAGCCTGAATTTTCTAAATGGTCCGCACAAATGCTGCGGTGTACAGAGTAGCTAAAGATGATCATCCAAAAGGTCCAAATGGCCCAACTGAGGGGACCCTGTTAGGAAATTAGACTAATTCTACCCAAACCAGTCCAGAAATTAAATAAACTTATTCTACTGTGACCCGTATAACACTAGCCAAGTCATGGAAAACAAAGGTAATCCTGGAGCCAATCTTTGCTGAACTGAATTGGGTTATGGAGAACAATAGGTTAACACAACACCCTAGATAAAATTGACTCTGGATGACTTATAGATCCACATAAATTGACAATATTTCATTCCTTACAACTCGTAATGAGAGTCCTCTCCCTTCAAATCCTTCCTTCCCTAGTGTGGCCGTCAGTCCTATCCATAATTTAAAGACAGCGGGTCTGTAGGGTCCAAACACTCATCGCATAACAAAACTTTCTGGGATGGTCTTTGACCGTGTCTTAGGGGCTTGAATCCGGATAGAACTGTCACCTTGTTGTGTGTTTATAGTTCTGTTAAAGTTTTGCGAAATGTCAATTAGGATTAATAATGTTTGTTCTCTGTCAATTTTCCTTTTTTCGTTGAAAAGAAGTTTGCAAGCCCATATGAGGGCTGGTTTAATGACAAAATGATTGTACTGTTAAAGCTTTCTTATGTTAAAATATTTTAATAAAGATTGAAATACAAAAGGTGCAAATGAGCACCTTAGAGCAGGTTTAGACCTGTGGCGGGAACAAGCGATCGTGTGTGGCTCACAGCCGCTGGCACCGTCAGTCATCAGGACACTTGCACAGCAACGCTGGTTCCTAAAAAAAAAAAAGTAATTTGCAGGTTGGACAGTTAGCAGTACTTAACCGCTCGCTGCCGCCCCCATTCGTTCTACATTGGGCTGCCACAGATAGACTTTACATGTAACGTCTCCCCTGAGACATGGGGTCAATGGAGTGAGGTAGCTATAACCTTGCGCCAGTATAACCATAGCCTTAGTTTGGCATATCAAACAACATGCGGAGAGGAATGATTTATGGAAAAAGAATTACCAATTGGCAAAACAATTTTGTTCATAGCAACTTTTAGTGGACGTATCCTGGGTGTCAGTGGAGAAATCGATCTTCCTCATGAATTATATTAAAGTTATTTCTGTATCCTTATTCTTCTATTGAGGATCATGTAAAGGTGAACCCAAGGAAGGGTGTTTGGAATGGACTGTGGAAGGTATGAGTAATATTTTGGGTTTGACTTTTTGAGGTGGAACAACGCAATTTCCCACTGAAAACACCGGCTGTTTCGGGTCCCTGCACATTATCTGAATTGCAGACCTCTGTGATATAGAAGCCCAAAAGGACCAAATACTTCGAGTAATGTGCAGGAACAAAGATGTCACCGCCTTTTCTTTTCATCTCCCTAAAGGGTGCTCAGTAAAGAGACCAGCAGCGTATCTGTACTGTGATGTGGTTTTGAAACGAGCAATAATAGCTGTTTTGGGCAACAGTAATTAAAATTATACACTATACCAACTTTTTAACATGAGGGAACCCTTGAAATAGCTTTCAGGTCTCAGGGAATCTCTGAATATATTTACTATATACACACAGTGTATTAGTATGGGATCAGTGGAAAGAATTCCTCTTACATTGCTGGACATTGGGAAGAATGTCACCCTTACAGATAGCAAAAAACATCATTGGGGTCACCTAAACTGACCTGAGAGTCACAAACTGCTCATTGCTCAAGGAACCCCCAGAAACCTCTGGAGGAACCCTGGTTGGGAAACTCTTTTCTAAACATTAGAATTTACCACTTTATTAAATGACAGCTAATGAACACATTACACTATTGCCATGTTATTTTCCAATCATTATACATGACATAAACTCCCCCAAAAATCACTGTAAATATTTTACTGTATAACTTTACATTATATAATTACTTTATCTCAACACCAAATGTTAAAGGATTTTGCTGAAAATGATTCAGATGATGAGGATTTTACTGCCTCTTTCACTGCAGGATAATGAACAGGAATGAGACGACGTGTTTCCAATCCGGTCCGCTCACATCAATGCTTAACACTGCGGTGTGCTGAATAAAATGACACTGCTGTATTTTTGCTGCACTGAATTTTTTGTCAAAAGACATTAAGTCTGCCAACACTTTTTAGAGCAACACAAATTAGCTCTATTTCTTGCTAAAAATCGGTTTAAAAGGAGAAATCATCCTTTGCTAATAATATAAAATAAAAACATTTGTGACATGGGGGGAATCCTTGAAATAACTTTTAGGTCTTCAGGTAACCCCTTCTATAATTCTTATATCCACAGCTCATTGTACATTAGTGTGGTGGTCAGTGGGAAGAATTCATCTTATATTGCTGGAAGAATTGGGACGAATGTCACCCTTACAGATAGAAAAAAGGATCACTGGTATTAGTTAAACTGACCTGAGAGTTATAAACTGCTCATTGCTCAAGGAACCCCTAGCAACCTTATGAGGAACCCTGGTTAAGAAACACTGCTATAACATGTACATATTTCATCTTGGAAATGTACTATACACTGTATACAGAAACCAGCCCAAAATGTAATTTCTGTGCTGGCATTTTTTATAACCAAATTCAAGCTCCTGTGTTTTGCCTTCAAATCCCTCCACAGTTCTTGTCCCAATTACACCTTTCTGACCTGAAAGAAAAATCGGCCCCTAGCCGCTCTCATCACACCTCTAATGATCTACTACTACTACTACTACTACTACTACTACTAATGACTTCCTCACTCATACGCACACGCACGGCTCCAAGACTTTTCCAGTGCTGCCCTGACTCTCTGGAATGGTCTTCCTTGTCCTATTCGGCTTGCTCCTACTTTCTGCTCATTTATTAGAGCTCTTAAAACCCAACGCTTCAACCTCACCTATCCGCCTCCTTCAGTCTCCTAAACCCTCACTACTCACTGCTACTCGATATGCCCCCTCCTATTGTGTGATACTTCCCCCACCTCATAGATTGTAAGCTCTTCAGGGCAGGGTCCTCTTTTCCGGCTGTGTCACTGTCTGTATCGGTTTGTCATTTACAACCCCTATTTAATGTACAGTGCTGGGTAACATGTTGGCGCTAAATAAATCTGGTTTATTCATATTATTAATAATAATAATAATAATAGTATGTACCAATTATCCAAAATTATCATCTGCAACAACAATTTATCAGTTTTAGATATACTTACTAAATGAAGGGGCTGCTTTGTCTCACTGTGCAGCAGCACAACAAACATTTGCATCCCCACCCAGCCTCCTTCCAGATTTTGGACCTTCAGACATCTTGAATGGCCGGCCTGAATGACGAAAACCCTGAACATGCGCTTGGGAGTTCATTCAGTCCCGACAGCTTCGGGTGATGGTGGGTCTGAATAAACTATACTGTGATACTTCCACTTTATAACCTAGAGCTAAGCAGGGGATTTTTAGTAGCTCAATAGGAGTAGTAACTCACTGCAAATCAAATACATATATTACTTCAGCGCATTCAACTCCATCAAATACTTATGAATAAAGGCCACATCCCATTATTTCATAACGTTGAAGAAAAAAAAGAAAACTTTTCAAAAATACCAGAGACTTTAGAGGCATACAAATAACTTACTAAAAACAAAGCACCTTTTTTTTTTTTTTTTTTTTAAAAAAAGCAAAACAATTAACATTTTAAATTCAATTCATTTACATAAAATTTATATAAAAAAAGAAAAGAAAAAACAATAAAAAAGACAATAGTGCATATTAAAAAACATCAAGCATTTGGTAGTCTACATTAGTGTTTGTGGACCTTGCATGACATATGCAGCTAACTTTTGAATAAAGCAGAACTAAACCCAGAATAAAAAAAAACAAAAACAAAATTTACCTTTATGATCCACAGATCCGTCTATCCATCAGCAACTTTCTTCCATTGGGTCCCGCATCGTCCCGGTATCTGTCTTCGACCCAGCGCAGAAGAAGCGCTGCCATCTTTTTTGGCGTTCTTTTTTCTACGTCACCAGATTTCGCAATGCGAAGGCTCAAGATTGGGTTATGTAGATGGGAAAAATGATTGCTGATCTCACTGCGCATGCGTGAGATGGGCAATTTTTTACTTCCATTAAAGAAAGGATTCCTCCAAAACCTTCCCAGGATGTGTGACATAGGTATCCCTGCGCTCCCATTCTGTCTTGATCACCACAGCAGAAGGAGCTCTTTCTTTAATGGAAGAAAAAAAAATTGCCGATCTCATGCATGCGCAGTGAGATCAACAAACTTTTCCCCATCTACATCACCCTATCTAGTGCCTGCGCCGGGCAGAAGACGACGCGGGACCCACACAAAGAAACTTTCCATCGCATTAATGGATCTTCTGGATTAAAGGCAAGTGTGCGTTTTTTTGTTTTTACTTTTAAGTTTAGTTCAACTTTTACCTCAATGCCCCATGTATTTGCATTATGTGTCCGAGTACCACCTTTCTTACCTTCGGACATGACGTAGAAATGCTCTGTGAACTGTTCGGAGAGGATGTCGTCGCTGGCGAAAGCAGCCAGGCAGGTGTAGTAATGTACACATTTGTCCTGGATCTCTGTCTTAGATGCGGCTGCTTTGGACTCACATGAACACTGGAAGAGGTGCCCCACTCCTTTCTGTAGGCCTTCCCTCCGTGTTAGATATACGTGAAGGTAACCAAGACTGTTCTGCTGGGTGATCTTACAACGTACTACAAAGATAGATTTGGTCACCTTCTGAACCATTGGCCCCAAGCTCTCATTAGCAAGCTCCCAGATGTCCTGCTTGATTTCTGCCGGGATTTGCATGGCATTTAAGACTGAACTTTTCAACTGGAGCGCCTCTGCTTCAACCTGGCAGTTTAATGCCATCTTAATGTGCTGGCACTGATTCTCTACCACCCCTCGAGCTGCGGCTTTAAGACACCCGGGGGCAAAACATCGTCCTGAGCTAATGTGAGTGATTATCGTGCCTTCGGCGGTCTGGATCGTGGTCTCAGAAATTCCCAATACCACCAGACATCTGTGGTCTGGTCCTTTGTCCCTCTGTTTGACGGAGAAGATCTGCATGTCGGAACCGGTGAGCAGCTTCACGGCATCTTTAGTTGGCTGTTTGACGTCTCGACAGCGAAATACAGTTCCGCAGCTCTTATTCTTGCAGCTCAGGCCCCGAGTTCCGTTATATGTACCGCAGTGAGGGCACTTACGTACACCTCGCAGTGTCGGTTTTCCCAAGTTGGAGAGGAAATCTGGAACTTTTGGCTTGGCAGTATTGGGTTCCATGATTGCTTAGGCCCTAAAAAAACAATGAAAAGGTTAGACAGGATGTTTGAAAACAAAGCAGATCAAGTTCTGTTGTTATTAATATTATTATTATTATTATTATTATTATTAATAAACTGGATTTATATAGCGCCAACATATTAGGTAGGGCTGTACAATAAATAGGTGTTGCAAATGAAAAAAAGATACAGACAGTGACACAGGAGAAGGGGAGGACCCTGCCCCAAAGAGCTTACAATCTAAGGGGGGCAGAAGGGAGTGGATATGGAATGGTGGGAAGCAGTGAGGGTTTAAGAGACAGAAGAAGACGGGTAGGTGAGGTTGAAGCATTGGGTTATGAGGGCTCTTTTTAATGAGCAGAAAGTAATGAGCAAGCTGAATAGGACGAGGAAGACCATTCCAGAGAGTCGGGGCAGCTCTAGAAGTCTTGGAGCCGTGCGTGTGATGAGGTTATGAGTGAGGAAGTCATTAGTAGGTCACTGGAGGAGCGGAGAGAGGGTTAGGTCAAAAAGGTAAGTGGGACAAGAACTGTGGAGGGATTTGAATGCAAAGCAGTTTGAATTTCATTCTAAGGTGAAAGGGAAGCCAATGAAGTGAATTACAAAGAGAGGCAGCAGAAGAGGAGCAGTATGTTCTATGCAATCTCCCCCAACTTCTTGAGAATGAAGTGTTCATTGCCCAGACTAATTCCTACCCATCAGGATATTTAGCCATTTAACACCTCTAAAACCTAGGTTGAGATATCTTGAAAGGTGGATTGAATCTGGGTGCTAGAATGATTTCAGAAAGTCATGTTCAGCACCTGGCTGCCCCCTCCCAGCAGCTATGACCTGCCTGCAGTGCATAGAGAAGCTAAGACACCCAGTAATGACATCACTGGATTTATTACAAGGTATATTATGAGAAAAGAAAGGTTTTACTGAATTTTAATAAAATGTTGATGTTGTTTAAAAAATTAAAGCTGAGATAACATAGACATGTCTTAGGCTACGCACACACGTCCAATGGCTCTCGTCCGATAATTGGCTCAGGGACAATATCGGATGAGAATCTAGCATGTGTACAGTGCTCGTCATCCATCGCCTGAATGGCCGTCCTGGTGGATCCACAGACGATGGACGGCGAACAATCTTTATTAAAGCGAAGGGAGAGAGCGCACAGCAGGGTGCCGCTCCTTCATTCTTCCCCTCCCCTCTCCATAGAGCAGAACGGTGCTGTATGTACTGCCCTCATTCATGCATCGTGTAGTCCTTAGTTGCTGGAAAGGATTGTGAAAGATCCTTTCCAATGACAAATATTGCACGTGTGTATGTAGCTTATGCTCAGGGTTCCTCAACCAAGGTTCCTTCAGAGATTGCTGGGGGTTCCATAATCAATGTCAGTTTAAGTGACACCAGTAACATTCTTCCCACTGACCAGCATGGTAAGAGGAATTCTTCCCACTGACCACTACACTAACGTACTGCCACCTGTGGATATAATAATTATAGGAAGACCTGAAAGTTATTTCAAGGGTTTCCCCATGTTACGAAATCCTGTCTTAGATTGTAAGCTCTTCAGGGCAGGTCCTCTCCTCCTCCAGTGTCAGTGTCTGTGTCATTTGCAACCCCCATTTAATGTACAGCTCTGCGTAATATGTTGGCGCTATATAAATACAGTTTATGAATAACAATAATGTTGCATGTCCTATATTACATTGTAACAGAGCATAAAGGGGTATGTTTATAAAGCAGCACATCTGACATTCACAGGAACATTCCCTGGTAGAGAATCTTCAAGGTTTATGTGTTTCAATACCAATAACGTATTCCCCAACAAAGAATATTTCAGTGAATGTCAGATTCACTGCTTTTTAAAAATAGACCCTACAGAGCCAGACATTTCCACTTCCATAGCACAGCTTATATCACATGCACAAATGATGCAGAACATACTGCTAGGTACACACGTGCAATAAATGTCTTTAGAAAGAATCTTTCACAATCCTTTACAACAACAAAATACTGCACGGTGCATGAACGAGGGCTGTACATACAGCGCCATTATGCTCTATGAAGAGGGGGAGAACGATGAAGCGGCACCCCGCTGCGCTCTCTCCACTTCACTTCCATTAAGATTGTTTATCCGTGGATCCACCAGGACAATGAGCGCTGTACACACGCCAGATTCTTGTCTGATCTCAGTCCTGAGGCGATTATTGGACAAGAATCAGTTGAGGTGTGTATGTAGCCTAGGACTTTGTACATCCGTGAGATGATTCTCAGATAATACGAATAGTCTCAGGTGGGAATCTGACGTGTACAGAAGTTACCTGACGTCGTTCACTGATCCGTCCTGAAGACCAAGTCAATAGAAGGGAGAGCAGCGGGGTGCCAGTCACTCGTTCTCCCCTCTTTAAAGAACAGAAGCCTGTTGTGTGTACAGCGCTCGTTCCTTTGTCTGTCACATGGAAATGATCACGAAAAATCCAGCAACAAAAATTGCAGCCTGATATATCGATTTAGAATTTGTCAATACACCAGAACAAGTTGATTTTCCTGTTCCATTAACCACTTAATGGAATCAACAACAAGCCAATACTTTATTTCTACTAAAAGAGATCGATATTGGGTGTAAAAACAAAAGACCATTGATTGGCCAGGTTACAGAATCTCCGTCCTTCATACAAGTTACTGACGCATTTTGGAGCATTTCAATCTATTTTGGGAGTGTCGGCACATACACTGATCAATTACAAGGAGCCGATGACCTGACCGTGCGCTGACCGATGGTAGGTGGTGGCACAAACAACCAATGATTGGCATTTCAACTGAAGAAGTTTAAGGAAATGGATTGAGTTAAAGTCAATTTATGGTGGGTTAACTCTGCAGAGTCAGAGGAAATTATTTTTGTGATTGTTCTGGTGACAGATCAATGAGAGTGCACACAGTCCTGTTTTGTTACATGGAGAGCGGAAGAGGGAGTACGAGCAAGTGGCACCCCACTGTGCCCGCCTACATAGGAATAAACAGCAGTTGTTCATCAATCAACCTTTCAGTAATCACCCAAAAACAGCCGGTGGTTACTTCAAAGTGCTGCACCCAGCTAAACAGGGCTGGGGAGAACACCAGTTCTGAGGTACATGCTCCAGGGTACATAGGCTGTTTACTATGGGGAGACTTCCCCTCATTTCCTGTTACATCTTCAGGAGAGGAAGTGAAGGAAATTCTCCTTAGCAGGATACAAAGGATAAACCTAACCGGGCTTTTACCCTTCTCTGCCATTGTTTGGCTGATCATACACACAAGACTGACATTTGAAGTGAATGGATCATTGCAAGGAAATGCAATTTATAAATATATATGTGACCACTGATAATACAATGTATGATATAGGTAGGAGTCTACAGGTAGAATGCAGAGCTGTAAAACAGACGCTGCAAGACATTCCCTGACAATGCTGCCCTGCAGCCGGCATTTATAAATTTTTTAATAAGGATTAATTAAGGTCTGGATAACATGCTCTATACTGAGAAATCAGACAGCAACCAATCACAATCCACCTTTTAAGAGTCTTCCTGCAATAAGGAGAAATGTGATTGGCTGCCCTTGCACTGTGCTGTATATATGGTTAGTATAAGGTTATATAGGTGATGAATGCAGCCTCAAAGGGAAGCTTTCCTCACAGCTTTCCAGCAATCCCTTACCTATAGCCCACCCATCACCACCTCCTGTCTCCCTACACTCCCAGGACAGCTATACCCTGCTGACGTCACTTCCGGCTTTCACTCACTGCACGGAGGACGTGGCCATCTCCCCCTTTATAATGCAGCCGCAATAAAGCCGGCCCCTCCGCGGTGCTCCCATGTAAGCTCCCCTCCTCCTTTTTCCCTTACCTATAACGGGAGTGCAGCTCGGGGGCCCCCAACTCCACGTCCGGGCCCTCGCCTCACACCCTTCTCCGGAGCGTCTTACAAACGCTGCGATCTCTGTAACAAAGAGGGTGATTGAGCGGTTCGGGTCACGTGACGTTCGGCGCCGCGAGGGGCTGACGGGAAATGTAGTTTTCTGCTTGTGTGGCGCCTAACTGCAGAGGTAGAATGAGATGTCCCGGCATGCCCCGGGGCGCCGGAGGTGAAGAGGCCTTGCGCTGTTGTACTGTGTGAGGACTGGTTGCTAGGGACAGGGTCCTTAGCAACACAAGACCACCTCCCAAAATGTACACCCCCTATTATTTAATGTACAGCACCGCTTAATATGTTGGTGCTTTATAAATTAAAGGTAAAAAGAATACATTACATGTAAATAAACAAAAAATTACTGGGGTGCATTTTTTGTGAATGCCATGACAAGGCAGCACCTTGCATACCATGGTAACTCTTTACGTTGCTCTGCACCAGAATCAAAAATACATTTCTGTTTATGTTTTTGTGTGTCCGGCGGCTGATTCATTAGAATTGGTTTCCCCAATACCATGCACCAAGGCATGATCCAAATGGACCCGAAAGCTGCATTCACATATCCGCAAGCGTTACTGCAGCATGCATGCCAGGTGTTAGCATAATATGGCGCTATTGAAAGCACCCCAAGCACTTCTCAAGCAAAATGCATTCCATCACGTTTGCACATTGTGCACAAAAAATGGAGCAGATCTGATTTTTTTGGACTTTTGACGTGAATGGGCTGTCTGGGGCAATGCACAGTGACAATGGAAGTTCTGTAAATGTAAGTATCCCCCACGGCATGATACCTTCATCTTGCCCTACACAGCTTTGCTTCCATAAATGACCTTGGTCTATTTCATTCCTACAGGAAGGGATGTGCTCTGCAAGACCCGCCATGAGTATGGCTGCCAATAGGAATAAATAGGGCTGTGGTGTGCAAGGTGAAGATGACCCACAGCATCCTTGCTGCCCTGGTGGAATGTAATAATTCACCACAGGTCTGAAATGGCTTATTGGTACTGAATCTTCAAATTCCTACAAATTATCCTTTGCATAACCAAGAACTATGCGGTTCTGGGAGTAGAAAAATCTCACAGCATCCCCTGCCGCTGTGTCTCAAGCACACATTACATAATCTCCTACATACTATGGTATTTGCATTTATACACAATGCTGCTGCAGACACCATATGGAGCCAGGGGCTGTTTGAAATCCTTAGCAATGCAAAGGACTGACTGTGCTAAACAGGTTTAGAATGGTCACCAAAAAAATTGAAAATCTGCTCACCTGCATTTGAAATAAATACTGAATACAAAAGAACTAATTAGGGGCCTGCAAACCCCAAAGAGATGGTGGTCTGTGGTGCAGGGCCTAGGAAGCAATCGCCTTGATTGGTGACAAACAGAAATTAGTTACTTCAGGGAATAGATTTGTACAATAAAAATGACCTGGTAATCCCCTCTAGAAATAAACCCTGAATGGGTACAGCAAACACAACTGCAGACATTTGCAAGAGGCTGTGGCTTACCCAAAGGAAGTGCATGTGAAATGAGCTCCTACGTGGGGGATATGGAGCCAGATTTATTAAAGCTCTCAAAAACAGGAGGATAGGAAATCGTCCCATGGTAGTCTAACAGTCATTAGTTAGCAAATGTTTACAATCCAGGACCAGCTCCATTTTAAATTTGCTGGATTAACCAGGCTTACTCAGGATAGTCTATCTTCTCCAGCCCCGGAGAGCTTTGATAAATCAGGGCCATGGCGTCAAATATGGAAGTGAAAGGATGAGACAACCTAGGGCAAGAGGCCTCAAGACAACCTATTACCTGCACGAATAAGGAAGCTTTGCAGGAAAGGCTCCAATAATTGTATAGGGGCTGATGAGGTGTCCAAGCCAGGAATTGTACCATGTGACAGGGCCATCACAGGCTGGATTTGGTGATTTGGGAAGACCATTGAACCGTTGGCTGCTGAAATTAATATTTTTTTTAGGTAGTCTGGTGTGACACAGCAAAGTCTTAATTCAAGAGTCTTAAGTCAGCACTTCTGGAGACCCCCTCAACTTTTAACACACTAAGGACCCTTTTCCACTTTTGCATTATAAGACAATGCATTGCATTTGTTAAAATCTTGCTAGCATGTGTGTGTTTTCTAACACAAAAGTTGTTAAAGGGCCCCTAAATAGGCTGAGCTTGCCTGGCAAAGGCAAGGTTTGGGCTGTGCCCTTTAGGCATGCACAACTCCTAGAGGTGAGAGCTATTCCACATTCATATAGGAATGAATAAAACTCTGGGGAAAAGGTTTTTGTTTCTTTACCCAATGTGATTGATAGCGCATTCTTAATTGCAGACTAATAGAAGAAATGCATAAATAAATTACACTGCTACCAGGGTCCTGGCTGGCCCATTCCATGTCACTCACTCCACTGCTTTGAGTTTCTTGCCCTTACCACATTCAAATCAGTCCGATGTTGTGCACATGGTGGTCATTCCCTTTAATTCTTGAAGTTTTTGCTTAAAAAAGAGACACAAGAAAAACCACAGCAGTCTCGTTCATTAAGAATTTATCACATTTTGAAATTATTTTGTTACACAGGAATATAACAGTTCATTCCTGTTTCCACATCATTGTTTTGATCACAGAAGATAAAAATCCTTGAGAAACAAATCCAGTTGGGATTTTTTTATTCCTAGGCACCTTCTCAAAGGAGGGAGAGGGGGGGATGTGGTTGGGGGAAATCAGACAGATTCTCATATACAGGCTCAGATCATGTCACATTAGTCTTTATGATGCAAAAGCAACTCCAATTCTTTGCTCACTGAGAGGGGGAAACCAATAGCGAGTCTCCAGCCCTCCAAATGTCAAAATTTAAGGCGAAAAAAATTAAAATGGGTCTAGGTACAAACTTTACGTAAACAAACAAAATGGGCCATAAAGAATTTAACAGTGTGTACAATCAGAACAGGAAAAGTATTTTTTTCCACATTGAAGGTTTCAAGGAAGGAAACAAAACTAAACCTTCACAAACACAACATCACAAATATTGTACAATTAAACTTTATAATACATCTCAATTCAAACTAGGAATGCAATCTAAAACTGCACGCTACTTCAGTAAAAGGAAAAAAAAAGGAAAAAAAAAAAGAAAGAAAAAGAAAAAGACATTTTTGTGCAATTTTCTGCCCAAAATGGCAGTGATCCCTGCATTGTTTTTTTGTTTTGTTTTTTATTATTTTAAATGACCTTAACCCTTTTCAATGCCAAAGATCTGGCAAGGCTTGGCTGTCCTCTTCAAGAGAGACAGGGTTAAGTAACAGTTACATATAATATAAAAAAAATTAAAATGA
>NC_092859.1:153939309-153945237 GCF_032062135.1 Pyxicephalus adspersus
CTGCTATGATTTCCAAAAGGGAATACATTTACATAGGTGAGCAAAAGCATTTACCCTTATCTTTATCTGGAAGGCAGCAAGTGAAAATTATCATATGAACAGTGTTTGCTATCCAACCAATAGAAATGCATTATGAACATATATTAAAAATCTTAACATCCCTGAAAGCCACTAAATGAACCCCACTAAGTGTCTTCATCTGGCACCCAAATCCACAATCTTTATAGCTGTTTAACTTTCTACATTTATCTGTCCCCCCCCCCATCACATCTTGAGATGTCAGGCCATTCCACCAGCTACTTATCAGTAAAGTTCACCACAACTGGCCCAGTTGAAGCAGCAATTCACACATGCAAATGAATAGCACAGCATCTGAAGAATTTATGGTATGGGGCAGGGAAAGCGTATAGAGAAAATTTATTGTGAAATGCAGAGCCTGGAGATACAAAAGTGAAAGCATCAAAATGTACAACTATAGGCTTCAACATCCGTATTTTAGGGTTAAATACTTTAAAAAATGCTGATCTAGGCTTTTTAGAACTAAAAAAAGCACAGAATACTATTATTTACTGTTGAGCTTTTTTTTTCTTCTTCACGCATCTGTGTAATATTATAATATTTGATGGACTGTTTTAAACATTACATCCTTACCTAAAGCCCTGCTGATTCCAAGCTTGTCCATACACTCCATACGCAGGCACCTGCCAACCATTTGGCATATACTGGCCTATCTGCTGGGCTCCTCCATACCACTGTCCCCACTGACCGTATGCTGGTGGAAAGCTAATTTGGCTTTGCTGGAGAGAAAAAAAAAAAAAAAAAAAAAGGAATAATGAAGACATGTAACTCATAAATGTATTTTATATAAATCATCGGTGAGTAAAATTGCCTTTAGATAATCCAATATTGTAACCTTTATTAATTTTTACAAGGAATACTATATAAAATGAGGGAGTGGGGGAGATACTCTTATTTATGTTGCAACACAATGCCAAGCATAGTGAAATTAAAGCGGACCTAAACTCAACATTTTCACTTTACATAAAAGGGTAGACAATACTTTCATGTAAAAGAAAAATGTTATTCATTTTTTTTTGTTTGTTTTTTTAATTGCAGCACCGATCCTTTAAGTCTTGAGCGCCTACAGCGCAGAGCCTCCCGGGATACCTACGTCACGCATCCCGGGAGGCTCTGGGTGCTTCTTCAGCTCATATCCTAATCTCAGATATGCGCAGAAGGGGCATTTTTTTTTTATTAAGGGAAAGAGATGCGGATCCCATGCAAGCACCAGAAGGGCTTTTTTTTCGCCTTTGCAGCGGCTACATTACCTGATCTTGCACCTGCACAGTGCGAGATCGGGTGACGTGCCAAGGAGACCGATGAAGAAGGATGAAGAAGGATGTGAAAAATGAAGATGGCGGCGCCAAACGCTGACGAAGAGGAAGTCCAGGACGACGCCGAAAGGACCAGTGCGCCACTATGGGATCTGCACGATTAAAAGTAATTTTTTTGTTCCTCTTTTAAGCGACATCAACAAGCCAACAATAATAAAACTGCTGGCTTTTACTTAAAGATGATGTCATGAAAACATCCTAGTAAATTCTTATTGTCATCAATCCATAAGCAAAGCATAAAAATATTTCACATCTCTCCCTAGCTCAAGGCTAGGCACACATGAATTACTCTTACTTGTTGTACAGCGTTCAGCATATCCGGAGTCTCCTTTCCCCAGTAGCACTTCACAACATGACCTTCAATAGTAGTCCCATTCACACTAACTATAGCATGAGCTGCACTTTCGTGTGCATTAAACCTGTAAATACACAAAGCATTTATTATTTCACTTTTCCAGACGCCACTTTTTATTATTGACGGTAGGCAAATTTTCTCACAGTGGGTTTATAACATAGACAAGTTAATAATGAGCATGGTTAAGCATGCTTTTCATACATCAAAAAACAAGATAACATTTGGTTGGAAAATATATAGATTTTAATATGGACAGGTGTGGCACATGATTTACACGGCAATACAAGGTTTTTTATTTTATTTTTTTTTTACACCAATTGGGGTCAGACTACGTAACAAAAGTGCCCGACTTCTTCACAGCATTAACATAAGAAATTTTTTGCCTTCTTTTAAAAGTGGTTATTGCTAATTTCACATATTACAGATGCTGACTTTCTGCATATTGTATAGGCATTTAGTGAAACACACAACATTCCTATAATGGTGAGGAGCCAAGGAGGCCGTTTTTTATTTTTAAAAACAGTTGCTGAAGCTTAATTCCAGGGCCAGGGATGAGGTATGTGCAGGAGTTTCACCATCATTTGCTGCCCAATGACCAAAGTTAATGCCTGGGAACTGGAAGTGGACAGTCTGCAAACTGTTCTAGAGGAAGGCATAGTGAAGGTATAAGTAAACCATAAATTGGAAGTGTGCTGCATATTTTTGCACATTATGGTAAAAACCTATCCAGAGTTTTGCTTTTAGTTTTGCATATGAGCAAACATTTAAAAATAAACTTTAGGGGTCATTTAAAAGGGAAGAGCCCTACTTGATTGTAAAAACCTAACATTAAAAAAATAAATAAATAGGAACTTTAGTTTCCCATAGAGCGAGATCACTTTGCAACCCAGCAACTTACCGTACAAAAGAGTACCCTTTATCTGGAAAAACGCGGACTTCCATTATTTGACCAAAAGGAGAAAAAGTCTGACGCATGAGCTGTTCTGTAAGAAAAAAAAAAAAAAAAAAAAGAATACACACTACATTAAAAAGCAAAGACCTCACTCTAGGACAGGATACAACAGCCCTGAAAAGCATTGTACTTACCTGTTAACCCAGATGTAACACCACCACAATACACAGTGCACTTGCTGGGGCTGGACTGGTTAACCACCTCATCATAAGACAACTGCTTTGTATTGGCTGAAAGAAAACATATTTAGGAAGGATTATTGATAAATGTTCAAACTATACAACATCAAAGCTAGAAAACCATACAATATATATTGACTAACATGCAAAAAACTGGTCACAAGGTGAAGTCAACATAACACCAAGTTTGTCACAGTTTGTATAGGCTCTATTTATACTCGTCACTATTAGGTGCGCCTGTTCAACTGCTTGCTAATGCAAATATCTACAAAAGTCAACCATATGGCAGGAAAGTGCATTTAGGCAAATGGACATTGCTGCAAGATGAGCTGCTGAAGTTTAAGCCCAGCATTAGAATGAGGAACAAAACTGTGATTTAAGGTGACTGATATTTTTGGACCACTTAGTACCAACTTGAGCATCATTAAAATGCCCTTTAATGACTGCGGTGTATTAATCTTGAGATTGCTACTTCCAGAAGGATAACATGCCACAAAGCTAAAATCATCCTAAATTAGTTTCTTGAACATTTTAGTAAGTTTATTGTACTTAAAGGGTCTTCACAGTCATAAGACCCACATCATGGATGTGCAGCCAAGAAATCTACAGCAACCATGTGATGTTCTCATGTCAATAAGGACTAAAATCCAGGGTTTTGAATCTAAGTCACAAAGAATTACAGTATTTATAAAGACAAATGGGGGTCCAACTTGGTAATAGAAACATACAGTAGGTAAAGGTATATTTAGGACAGAGCTCAAGTTTCTGCAAAAAGCCTATATTTTTTCTAGCTTTGACACAAAACATGCTATCATTATATGCGGCATTATGCTGTACTGTACAAAAAGTGGTTTGTCATTTGCAAAAAAATGGCACAGCAATGCAATAAACAGAGCAGGTGCATTACCATGCACTGCAGCAGAATATGTAAACATGTATTTTATCATCACATCACATCACATGTGTGTAAAAAGCCTTTAAAACGTTGACCAGAGGGCATTGCATTGCTAAAGCACTGAGCATCAGATCATTTCCATATCTGTACAACTTTTACCTTCCCAACTGTACATCTTTCACCTTTTGTAATTTGATTTGCAACTCAGTGCTGGACATATAAATGCTGACAGAGGTGGTGCCTAATATCACGTCATTATAATAAAGATAATCAATAAGAAAAAAAAGCAAAGCCTAACCTTATATTTTTAAAAAAACAATTTCATTTTAATAAGATCAGATAATTGTACACAAACCAGATCCTTAATCAGTGGAAAGGGTTATTTTAGATGGCGGTTTGAAATATACAATTGTAGCCACTCCTGAGAACTTACATTCATAGGTGCTCTTTGGGGCTGGAGGTTTTCTCGTGGCCCAGTTTGTCCTGATCTGTCGACCACCGAGCCACTGTCCTCCCATTTGTGTAATGGCACTTTCTGCATCCTGCAAAGACAAAACAAGACATTAAAGACAAAAACACATTTAAAAAAAAAACAAAAAAGGAACTGGAAAAGTAAACCTTGTCTCTCCGATACACACACGATTGTTTTCCCCCATCAGCATGTGCTGCTCGAAGACTCTGACAAATACCCAATTAACCAGTGTCCAATGATACCAACTCTCAAAGGGTCTTTCCACTGTAGATCAGCATTTGGAGGAACTCTTAAAACAAACTTCCAGGTCATAATGAACCCCCTTCTATATTTCTTTGACCACAGATCACAGTACATCAGTGTTGTGGTGAGTGGGAAGAATTCCTCCCACATTGCTGGCCATTGGGAAGAACATCACCCTTACAGATAGCCCAAAAAATCATTGGTGTCACTTAAATTTACCTAAGAGGCACAAATTGCTCATTGCTCCTCCAGGAATCTCTGGCAACCTCTGGGGGAACCCTGGTCAAAAAACACTAATCTAAGACATGTCTATAGTAGCTAAATTTTATTCATTTAAAGCGGACGTTTAAATCTTTGGTGTCAGTAGAAACAGACCTGAGAGGAACAGACTTCTCATTGATCAGGGAACCCCTAGGAAACCAGGATGAATCCACATGGAAACATTGCTCTAAATTTGATTAGAAACCACCTTTCCCTTACAGAAGGATTTCCAATATATGTGAACTGAAAATTCCCAACAATAAAAATGATGCGGAGAAAAAGATTAAATTGCAAACTCCAGAGTAAGTAAGAATTAAACATACCCATTTGTTGAAGAAAGATACAAAACCGTAACCTTTCGATTTTCCGGTGGTCATGTCCTTCACCACTCGTGCATCACTGCAACCAAAAAACAAACATTTCTTTACCTATGGAATCAGAATTCTAAAAGCAAATACAGCTAAGGGAAGCAAATCACAACAGACCACACTGTGACCCCATATCACTCCTTTGTCCCTTTTTAAAAAAAGGTCAAAGTAGGAAAGCGTCAGCAAATAAAAACGTTTAAAGCAGTCCTCTTACATCTGTCAAAGAGCTAAAAACTCACTCTTTCATTGGCAGCGGGGTGGAAGGGGGAATGACATGTAATCAGGTGTACATGCAAATTAATTGATTCTAACAACTTAAACACATTAACACAAACTACAGCTGATCCCACTCACAACATGGCTACTTCCACATCAAGCATGGGCTAAAGCAAGCGACGGAAATTTGAGTCATTTAACCTTGGAATAAGCTGTACACCTTTAAAAATTAGTGACTTTTTTGGTGCATTTTTATTTATTTTTAACTCTTTCAGTGCAGAGGAGACCTGCAACATCGGTGCTCGGCAGACCACGCCAGCTGTGAAAAAGTTAAACCATGCAATTTGTACCTGGTCATCGCAAACACAATTTCAATTACTTAAATGTAAATAAAAATAATAAAAACGGAAAATAGGAAAAATGATATAAATATAAATATTTTAAAAAAATAGGAATTAAAAAAAAGGGCATACGTGGCCTGTTAACTGAATTCTCAGGTCAATGCGTTAACCCCCTTTTTGGTCTGTGGCCAGCTGTAAATTTTGAGAAATTAAATATTAAAAACCAGTTAACAGTAATAAAAGGAAAAAAAA
>NC_092859.1:153947089-153950552 GCF_032062135.1 Pyxicephalus adspersus
TTTTTTTGAATAGTGGTGTATATTACAATAAATATTACATTTATATACAGAATATAAAAGGCCCTCTAACGTCCAATGTATCTCAGTGACAATTCACCTTGTAGATTTGCATGCTATCAATGAGTCCAGATAGATTTTTTTGTACAGGCTTGATTAAAATAAACCTGATGATAAAGTTTAAGAATCAAAAGGGATCTCCTTGAAGAAGGCATCTCAGGAAATAAAAATAGGTTTTAGCTCCTTGTAGTTTATCAATAGATTAATGCTAGGAGCAACTTGATACTCTTATCCCATAAGCTACTGTTTTGCTACTTGTTGAGAGATCTACACATTTAAATGTAGCTCCACAACTGCGTCTTGTAGCAGAATCACCTCCATAGAAGTGATATCTCCAGCGACACCAATGTTAATATGGGAAACAGGTTAGCTATAGTTTAAGGAATGGCTAAAAGGTTAAAAAGGTTAAAGTCAATGATCTCAAGGCTGCCAAAGTAAAAGAAAAAGGCGTCTTGAGAGGGTCAAGACAGAAGAAAGGAGTGGATAGGAACAGCCTGACTGTCGCTGGTCACCCACGAGAGATTGAATTTTTATCCATAAAAAGACACAATTACCTTGAGAACGCAGTGTGTTGACAACGGAACTACCTGATGACAGAGATTAGATTTGTTCTTAAAATATTAGCACAAACACAAAAATACAAATTATCTAAGGCAGTGTTTCCCAATTTCAACTATTAACATCTCACCCCCCACACCCTAAAGAACTTAAAATATTGTTTAATATAGACTTAGAACAACCAACGCACAAAGGAAGAAGTTACATGGCAGACTACTGCTACTTCAGCTATGTACGATAATCACAGGTTGAGAAACATCAATCTAAAGATTGTCAACAATGACTATAGAGCTTTAAGGTACTATGAATTATTCCAATTGAAAATACTGAATTACTAGCACAATGTTGTGGGAAACTTACTGTTCGCATCTTTCTTTTGGCTGCTAGGAGTGGTGGCCCAGTTAACTTTTACTTCCTGCAAAATAAAGAAAATTAATTATTATTATATTGGTAAACAAACGTTTATGTAAGTTCTAAAAAATGACCCGCCTGAACTGAACCATTTAACGCCACTCCCATCTCACCCTTTCTCTATGGGCGGCTGTGGGTGAGAGACTACTATTCCTGCCTAACCTGGTTCAGGAGTGCAATGAAGCAATACCTGTACAACAAATTCACCCCAGCTGTTTATTCCTATTAGCCATAAGAACATTCCATAGGGAATGTCCTTATGTAAATTAATATATTTTGCTGCAGTTTTTCTCTGCCAAAAAAAACACTGATTTTGTGATTATAGTAAGGAGAACATTCTAAGGAAAGTGAAGGGCAAGCATCAGCACCAACAGAAAAAAACAAACTGCTATTAACTTAATTGTAACTAAAATACATCTCACTATCGTAAAGAGCAATGCTTTTTTTTACCTATATAACTGGCATTTTATTGTAGACTGCTTGCTAAAAAAATGTGTACAATACAGTGATACAAGAATTTAACACCATTAAATTAAAAAACTCACCTTGCCCATTATCTTTCGCCCATTCATAGCAGCTAAGGATGCAGCAGCATGGCGATGTTCATAAAACTCCACAAAGCAGTATGGATCATTACCAGCTGTCTGCTTAAAAAACAAAAAATGCAACAAATTAAGACAACATTAAGCATCTTATAAGACCATTAAAAACTAACCTATTGACTAAAACTGAGTGTGAATTTTAAATTTACAGAACCTTCCCAGCATCAAGAATATGTTTACACAGATATCAGAAGCAGAGGTTCAAATTTAGGCTGTGGGTGGCCTTTGTAAACAAGAAATCCAAAGAAGTCCCAGTTACAGGATAGGTCCATAGTACTAAAACCATTTCAGTATGTTGAAACCAGCTTAGAGAAATTGGTTTGCTGTGGGTTATGGGATTCGTCTTTATGATTTAGGAGATTAAACCAAGTCTGAAAAGGTTAGATAGTGTATGTACAAGTAAACTTAATGATGTCTAAACACTGTAAATCAAGCTTTGTGAACCAAGGCAGAGCTGGAAAAATCCAAGCTGTCTTGGAAGTCATGAGTTATTGAAGATCGGTTCATCCACATGACTAAGTTCAGTTTACCAGGCCAGTCACATCATTTTCCATACTGGAAAGTGGGATTTGTCTTCCCCTGTACTGTGCATCATGTAACAGGATAATGGCCAAAAGTCACATGTCAGAGCAGAGAGGACGTCAGGTTTTGCTTCTGTGCAATGTGTCCACACATCTGTCCAGAGAGAGCTATGCTGCAAGCAGAATTAAACCTGCGTTACTCAGCTGCCCTCTTCCCTTACAAGGCACTGCCATCTACTTCTTCTCCACCTGTAGGGGATAATCAGCCATGTTTATTGGCTGGGCCAGGATGACATAACTCTTAAGCACGCACAGGGGATGCTGGTATCTCCGGGTATCCTGGCAGCCAATGATGACACTGAGCATGCACAGCTCAGCCTTTTGTCCGATACCCAGAATGCTGAGACAGGTAGCAAGGATTATTGCAGAAGGGACACCGCCTGCCCCTTCCTACAATAATGACCATCCTAATAGTGGACTTCTAAAAGTAGAACTTTAGCTTTCAGGACAAAGTAATAATTAAACATAAAGCAATGCCAGTTACAGCTTCTAAGGGGTGACAAGAACTTTATTTCGGGAAGCTAAGTGTAAAGAGTTTGGAACCCATACTGTTGCCTCTGAACTCGGATTTGTCCAGCCCTGCCATAAGGTACAAAGAGTATTGAAAACTCACATCCATAATCATCTTGCAGCTTTTGCAAGGACCGATGTGACTGAACACCTGAAGTATGAGAGCTTCTGTAACATCTCGAGACAGGTTACCCACATACCTAAAATGTAAAAAGAAAAATCGTAAATGAGCAGGGAACTTAGGCAAGCATGGAATTCATTAAAAGAGCAATGAGCACTAAATGTTAGATTGCTAAATTTTGCTCAACACATACAAACAATATTTGTTCATAATTAATGATTAACAAAAAAGCTCAGCCCATGTAAATTTTGAAATTGCATTATTTTCTTATTTCTTAAGAAAAAGTAGTTTGCTTATACCACAAATAATGCTAGAATTGCATTTTAAGTATTTATTGCAATCCTAACCATACTTTTACAGGCCCAACACACATACACTGTTCAAAGGTAAGTGCAATGAATCATTGTTTGTATGTGGAAATTTCTATAGAGCCGTTTTTCAAGAAGAGGTAAGTGTGGGGTGCCCAAACTGCACTGGTTTTAAAAATTTACTGGAACTAAACCCGTGCTACTAATCTATCCCCGTTCCGTCCCAGGACGATCTTCGACCATCTTGATTGGCTGGGTTGACATCTCTCCCACGCAGGAGTTGATTCAATTCCAGCGTGAGGATTGTTGGCATGC
>NC_092859.1:153951668-153975055 GCF_032062135.1 Pyxicephalus adspersus
AGATGATAGAAGTGTTTAGGCGGGGTTCCTCCAGAGGTTGCTGGGGGGTTCTTGGGCTATTTGTGCCTATCAGGTCAGTGTAAGTGACCCCAATTATCTTTTTGGCTATCTGTAAGAATGACATTCTTCCCAGTGGCCAGCAATGCAAGGGGAATTCTTCTGACAGATCACTATGCTAACGTACTGTGGATACAATAATTATAGCCGGGGGTTTCCTAAGACCTAAAATTTATTTCAAGCGTTCCCCCATGTTAAAAAGTTTGGGAAAGGCCCGACTTGTTGATTCATTCTGATAGCTAAAACTACTTACGCACATGCAATAATTATTGTTGGAAACGAACAATTAACACCTGATCGTCCTATAATCATTAACAAAAAAAGTGAACGACAACGTCAATGAACAAGGAATGTTGCTGGAAACGAACGACCCCCCCGGCGGATCTGATTGGGCGACAATTGTTCGCCATCTATTGTGTGTACGGTTGTTCAGCGATCGTGTTGTTTCTGGGGTAGGCGTCACTTCCTGCATCGTTCAAACAATCGTATCTAGTGTGTGCACATTGCTGGTGGATTATATTTGATTGATTGTATAGTGCACGATTGCCGCACATACTGTAACGATACGATCATTCAAATTTAATCCACTGAAAATGTACACCCACTAGATACGATCGTTTAAAACAATTGTGAATAATCGTCGATTGGTCGTTAATTGTTCGTTTTCCAACAATAATTATTGCAGGTGTGTATGTAGCCCAAGTGATATTCCATCAAGATTACACCCATATTACTAACTAGAAAAAGATGTAGGTGAAGCGGATGGTAAGCAGTTTTCATGATTTAATAGGGGTTACAAGTGACAGACAGATACAAACAATGACACAAGAGGAGGAGAGGAGCCTGCCCCAAAGAGCTTGCAATCTAAGACAATGCCTGTGTGTATACTTTGCTGTGACCTCACATGTTCAGAAGGCAGAACAGACTGATACTTCTCCTTATAAACAATGTGATTGCACAATTGATGTTCCGATGTGAAATTCTATGATTTTGCAAGTGAGTGAGTAATAAACACAACAGATTACACTTGGGAGTTACACAGCAGGTGCTGACAACTCAATATCAAACGTCAGACACGATGTATGGGAAGATCACTTCCGTACCATACAGACTGCAGGGACCATTTGTGATAAGCATGGTGTTGTATGCAGAGATATCTAAAATGTATTGTGTATATGCAAAAAGCATGCAAATTGCACCGACTCGAAAAGGGGCCAATCAGACTATGGAGCTACAGCGTCTGACTGCCTCATGTCTTCAAGTGCTATTTGCATACAAAAGTCAAATTTCTTGCATTGCATTAAACATCTCCACTCACACGCCATGACGTGAGCACTGAGCTGTTCAGGAATAGTCAAAAGGTGCGAAAGTGGTAGGATGCAAATTATAAAGTTACGATAGTCTACCACAGGAATCATTTTTTGTTACAGTGGTTTCTAAGAAAGTAATAAAAATAAAAACAAAACGGCCACTCGGGAAAGCAATACAAATTTCATCCAACAGAAGAACCCTGCATTTAGGAAATGTAATCCTAAAAAGTAAATAAACCAATTTCAACCAGTGTCCCAATTAGTGTGCTCCCCACATTTTTTTAAGCTGGGTGGGAAGGAGCTGTAAGCAGGTGGTGGCGCTGGTATCGTGACCCAACTTTACAGTAACCACCCAAAAACAGGCGGGTGATTACTGAAAAGTGCCGGGTGGTGCACTCAGCTAAAAGGGGCCGGGGAGAATACTGCATTTAGGTTTACAACTGGCTATACACAGGTCAACCAGCAATGTATTAATGTAGACAGTGAAAGCCACCTTCTGGCGGCTGATTTTCCACAATATAAATTACTGTGTGCCCATTGTTTTCCTTGCATAGAAAGAGTAAAATACAACCTATTACCAGCTTTACAAGTCACATGTCTAGCACAAGTACTAACACGATGATTGTGCTCTCCTCTCATACATGCGAGCATTTACAAGCTATAGGATGTATAGAATGCGATAATTAGATGAATTATAATCCTTCACTGTATAGAATAGGAGTTTGAGGAAACAAATCTTTAAACGTTTAGGAGAGCACACAGGTCTGTCCTGAATTTAAAGTTCAGAAAACATGTACGGACTGCCCTGAAATTATCCATCCCCTGCACAGATGTGAATTAATGGAAAATTAAGAGGAATATAGCAATTGTGTAAAGTTTGTGCCATTAGCAAATCTCTTATACACTAAAGATCACGGTTTCTAAACAGAAATTCCAAGAATCTAAGGGTTTCTCTGGAGGTTGCTTGATCAATGTCAGTTTAAGTGACACCAATGGTCTCTTTGGCTATCTGTATGGGTGACATTCTTCCCACTGGCCAGCAATGTAAGAGGAATTCCTCCCACTGACCACCACACCAATATACGGTGATCTGTGGATATAGAATTAGAAATTATAAAAGGAATTGTGCTGCTCTCCCCCCCTTCACTTCCATTACGTTCATTTGTGAATCAGCCAGGACAGATTCATGAAAGAGCACTGTGTACACGTCAGATCTTCGTCGACTATCGGCCCAGAATCATCTGATGCTCTTACATAGCTTTAATAGTCATCAGCTATGATTTACAAACAGCAATGGGAGTCATTGAAAGGCTGTGGCTGCCTTTAGTGGAATGTGATGCTGAAAAGACACAGCTGGACGACGTCTTTTATCAAAGACTATGACGGGCTAAATAAACAATTTCCAAGGAACATGTTGGCCATGGCCTATGTTGGAAAATGACTATTGTTAGAGCATGGTTAAGTTTGTAAGCAAAAAAAAAAAAAAAAAAACAGAACCAGAAGTTTTGGAAAATATTATACTGCGCGATTGCTAACAAATTACAAAAAAAGGGAGGCTGCAGATTGTGTTTGCCAGGTAACCCATGTGACAAAAATTAAGTTGAGTCAAAAGAAACATTTTCTGTGTCTTGCACAAAAGCTGTTCAAAAGGAAGTGCATCACCTCATTCATCACCCCCGGGGCAAAACAAACAGATAACCCTTGCAGGGGAGTGGGGAACCACTACCAGGATAAAGAGGTTTTTCCTGAAGTTCAGCTTTAATACAAGGACCTGAAATGTCCCCCTCTGACTTATTCTCATGACTTGCCAAGTTCAGCTTAACATAACAAGTATACAAAAAACTTTATAGTTTTATAGACTTGCCTAAAAAAATGCCAACCATTCTTTTTTATAAAGAATTGAGAGCAGGTGCCAAGAGGTCTCATGGTTGCTGCATTTCCATAGACATGAATGTGAAGTGGGTTTAAAATTGCTGAAAGTTGGAAGCATTTGGGAGCACCAAGGACAAAGAAATGAAGCGTCTTTCATTTCCTGTATGCCTCTATTTACACAATAACCACTATAGAGGTGTTCAGGTGTTTTATAAATGCCCGCAAGCTGTTAAAATTGTCCCTTCAATATGAACAAACCCTGGGAGATCCGGCCCAGCCCCAAACAATGCCATGGGACAGACGTGCCAACATTAGATTTGCCTGCTAAATCTTGAATGAAAATCCACGTAGGGACCCTAAAGTGTAACTTAACTTTTGCGATTCAGGCAAGTGATTATTGATGAAAGGTGCGGACGATGTCCCTTCTACAAAAACTACTCCTAACTGCCCAATCGCAGCCCAGCTGTAATATTTGTCTGAGCTACCAATGGAAACCTGGCATCCCTTGCATGAGCCAGGAACGAACGATGTAAATTTATCCCGACACGACCAATCAAGACGGCTGAAGACCACAATCGGGATGTGAATAAAGATGGCAATGTCCTGCAATGGAATGAGGATAGTAGCAGGCGGGTTTGAGTAAATGAGGGTTTACTTCTGCTTTAAGACACCATATTGGGCAGCAAGAGATTAGTTTGTTTTGGATCCCATCCTATCAGGTACCACTCATGTACAGTCTGGGGATCCTTTTCAGCAAGAAAGGCAGAGAATCACAAAATACGATTTAGTGTCCTGGGAAGCCTCAGGAGCTCCCAATAATAAATTCGCCTGAAGCTAAACCACATAGTGTGTGAATGCCGGCTTGTTGTGAACCAAACAAAGTACAATTATCCTGCTCCCTCCCCCCTCCATAATTACTGAGATCCCGGCAGCTGTGGCTCCTCTGTTTATATCCAGCATTGCACTTATTGAACGGGAGATGGATCCTGGCTACTCGATACATAGAAGTCTATGGGGCTTTACTGTGCAGGCGCCTCTATCTAAACACTAGGGGATATTCCTTAAAACCTGGCTTTAGATCCAATACAAACTTTAATCTAAAGCAGTTTTCCCCCCTTTTAGCTGGGCGCTCCACCCGGCCCTTTTCAGCAAACACCTGCCTGGTTTTCAGTAGTTGCTGAAGACTTGGGTCACAATACATACCGGGGCTACCACACACCTACAGCTTCTTCCCACCCGGGAGCGCCCCCACTGGCCGGGGAAACCCAGAATGGCCGAAGATTGTCACTGAATGGCGGCTTTAGATCTGCTATAAAGTTGATTCCAGGAGCAAAAAAAAAATTTCCCCTTCACTAACAAGGGGTAAATGCTCATGGAGCTACACATGGGCCCATTCTGCACGCCACCCACCCGGGGCCCATTCTGCACGCTACCTGTTCCCCCACTCACCGGCCCACCCCGGGGGCCCCTTCCCCACACACCGGCCCACCCGGGGGCCCGTTCCCCACTCACCGGCACACCCGAGGCCCTTTCCCCACGCAGTCCACCCAGAGCCCATCCACACACTGGCTCTACTCATCTGATTACATTACTATAGCAACAAAGCCAGCTAATCCTATGAAGGCCACAAGGCCGCAAACACTCACAGGGTCCTGGGCAGCTCGTCGTCCATGACTCCGGGCCCCTTCTCTGTCCTAAGGGACCCGGCGGGAAACCGCGTCGCTGTTGATGAAACTCAAGCGGTGGCAGGTGAGCCCCCGGTAACGGTAGAGGGTCCGGCTGGTTATCGTTGTTTTCTCTGTAGGATGAGAGCGCTCAGAAACCCGGCACCCACCGCCCCGGCCTGGAACAATGCGAGACAAACCGTCACCACAAGATGGCCACCGCGACTAATGGCGCATGCGCAGCTCGAGGACCCCGGAAACCGGCTGCCTCAACAAATGCCAGCCTCTAAAACAGGTCATGTACGTGGGTGAAAATTTTCGAATTTGTGTGTAAAAATAGGAAATTATGCAAAAGGAAATAAAATATAATGCAAAGGGTAGAAAATGTAATTTAAATAAAATTATTGAGGTAAGAAAAGAAGTGCGCCGCCCGGGAATCGAACCCGGGTCGCAAGAATGGGAATCTTGCATGATACCACTACACCAGCGGCGCTGATGGGTAACTGCAGCTTGTAAAATAAATATGTTACATGTAGAATATTTAAACAGGCTTTGGTATGTTATCACCAAAGTCTGTAAAAATAACTGCTTTAGCAAACTGTTAAATCAATGAGTTTAGTTCCTTTTTAACTGACTTTCCAAACAGTTAGATTCCAGTCATGGCAGTGGTGATAACTGTCACAGTTGCCATTGAGCTCTCCAATGAGCATCACCATGGCAACCACAGCTCAAAATAAAGGCCAAGATGGCGCCATAAGGGAACTGGAGGGTTTAGTTTTGCTTGTTGCTAAAAGCAGACTTGGTGCTTTGTGTGAATGTAGCTGCGTGAGGTGAATGTCACTAGGGAGAGTTATAAATGAAATGGGGTCCTGGGAAATAAGTGTTAATTGCCATGCTGTTAATTGGGGCCCTGGAGAAATCAGGGGCCTGACAAGAGCGTCTTCTGATACAGTTTCCGAAAGCCGTATATAACTGCGCCTGTACTACACATATATTATACCTGACACTATTTTATTTTTCACAGATACATTTTCAGGAAACCCCGCTGGCCTTCAGGTCTTGGGGGTCCCCTAAAACCAATTTATTGGGGTCTCAGGGAAACTTTGGTAAAACCCATTAGGTAGAGGAAATGACTCTTACATTGGTAGCCAGAATGGTCTCCCTTACCTGGGTCTTCCTGTTATTATTTTTAATAAACAGTATTTATAAAGCACCAACATATTACACAGCGCTGTACAAATAAATAGGGGATGTAAATGACAGACAGATACAGACAATGACACAGGAGGGGGAGAGGACCATGCCCCAAAGAGCTTACAATCTAAGAGGTGGGGGCAGTATCACAAAATAGGAGGGGGATATGAAATGGTGGGTGAGTAGTTGAAAAAATGGGTTTTAAGTGCTCTTTTAAATGAGCAAAAAGTAGGAGCAATCCAGGTAGGATGTCCCCAGAACAAGGGGCAGACAAAAGCAGGTACAAAGTCTGCTCACAAGGGCCCTTGGCAGACAGGGGCCCCCATTCTGCACCTCCCTATGTCCACCCCTGGTTCTGGAGTTAACACCTCTTGGTGGACCCAGCTGCATGACTTTAATGATGTTTTAGTTGTCTATTGGAGTGGTATTCTAGCCAACACTGTAAGGGTGGACATTCTGGCTACCAATACAAGAGACTTTTCCCCCAACAACCCCTAAATAATTGGCTTTAGCAGGGACTCCCCGAGACTTGCAATACATTGGTTTTATTCGGTGTTCCCTTAGACCTGAAAATTATATTGGGTTTTTTTAGGGGTAAAAAGGTTGAGAAAAGCCGATTTAGAGGTTTAGAATACTTAATTTTACCAGAATGCCATGGAAAGGCCATCTGAATCCACTGGGCTAGAAGGGGTTAGACATTAGGGTCATAGGTAAGTATCTTTTTCATGATTAAATGTAACTTTCAAGGCAAGTATTCCATTCTGATAAAAAGCCATTGGAAACCACAGAATGAGTTCTAAAAATCTTGAATTTTGTGGAAGACTATAAGCTTAGTGTTGAGGTAAAGCCCCCTATACCCTCATGGCGTTATCCTTGCTAATACTTACATCTGCAGTAATGCTGAACTGGTTACCAGTTAAGCCAGCTGCCATTGGAGGGCTTAAAAGTTACATTATTGGCCATCAAATGCCCACTGTTACAATTATACATATTAAACGTTATAACAGGTAAATCAGTGGGCTTAGTTCTTCTTTATTAATGGATGCATAAAAACAACTGTATGAGGAAAATAAATGTGATGTATGAGTAGATACCCTTGGGTGCCTACACAGATGTCCCAATGTCATTTCCTGCACCCCAGGGCACCCATATGGTACTGAGATCTAAAAATACTGACTTGGATCAGGAAACTTGATGGATGGCCTATACCCCGCACCCCTTTTTTTATGGTTTCTTGCATTACAATTGATTACTGAGCTGGTCCTTCATGTTCAGGAACCAACAAGGAAGCAGAGATCGGGATGTTCACCATCCTGCTTCAAGTTGTATTAGAAGATCACTGGGTTTCAGGAATCTTAAAGACAATACAGAGAGGCATCAGTGGGTTTCTAATTGAAGGTTTATATATTTGTTTCTTTGAATAAAGCAGAACTTTCATAAAAATAAATAAATGAAAACCCTTGATCTATCTACAAAATGAGCCCAGCGAGTCCTGCTTTGTCTTGGCTTTCCTCTCAATCTCACACAAGGAGCAGTCTACACCCTACTGGGATATATGGCGCAAATATCCCAGGAGGCTGCAAGGTTTTCCCTTCCATCTTTACTGTTGCGGCAGAAAAGAAAAAAAATGAATAAAAAGCACACATTGCTTTCATTATAGGTATAGCCACCCTTTTACATAATGTGTGAAAATATCCCTCGTGCTATGATCTGAGTCAGTGAAACGCAATTAGACATATACTCCTCTTCCGCTGCCTCTCTTTGTAGTTCTCTTCATTGGCTTCCATTTCACCTTAGAATCAAATTGAAGCTCCTGT
Source organism: Pyxicephalus adspersus (assembly GCF_032062135.1). Taxonomy (NCBI): domain Eukaryota; kingdom Metazoa; phylum Chordata; class Amphibia; order Anura; family Pyxicephalidae; genus Pyxicephalus; species Pyxicephalus adspersus. Next base: position 153,959,583 of record NC_092859.1, read on the forward strand.
GCTTTGCCTTCAAATCCGTTCACAGTTACCTTACACTTACCTTACTGCCCTGATAGAAAAATTACACCCCAGCCGCTTTCTTTGCTCCTCCAATGACCCACTAATGACTTCCTTACTCATAACCTCATCAAACGCACAGCTCCAAGCTTCTAGAGCTGCCCCGACTCTCTGGAATGGTCTTCCTTGTCCTATTTGGCTTGTTCCTCCTTTCTGCTCATTTAAAAGTGCCCATAAAACCCATCTTTTCAACCTCACCTACCCGTCTTCTTCTGTCTCCTAAACCCTCACTACTCACCCACCATTTTATATCCCCCTCCTATTGTGTGATACTTTCCCCTCCTCTTAGATTGTAAGCTCTTCAGGGCAGGGTCCTTTCCTCCTCCTGTGTCATTTTTTTTAATCTGTCTGTCATTTGCAACCCCTATTTAATGTACAGTGTTGTGTAATATGTTGGTACTGAATAAATACCTATCAATCATAATAATATACACAATATATGGGTACATGTGATAAATAGTATATTTCAGTGGGCTTTTTAAAAGTAATAAACAGATACAGTTCATGGATCCTTTTCCCTCAGCCTCTGAACAGCCATAAAGTCTGAAATCCCTGCCATACAGTTTTGTGTTCTGAGGTCATTTAGGGTAAAAGTTGATGACTGAAACACTGTAATGAGAAACACTCAGAGTTTTTCATGTCTTGCTTGATATTTACAGCCAAGGGAAATCCAATCTGGAACATACAACATAATTTAGTGCCTCCTATCAAAGGAACATGGGCAAAAGGGATAAAGTGCAAGAGCAATCTCATCCATAATTGGTTGGAAGCACAATAAAAAAATACATTTTAGAGACGTTCACTAGTCAAAATTATTAACAGTATTATTTGCTTTCAGATGCTGCAATATCTAAAGCTAGTAAAGTACTTTCTTGTATTAAAAGAGGAATAGACTGCAGAGATGGGAACATAATCCTGCCCCTGTACAAAGCATTGGTCAGACCACATCTGGAATATGCAGTCCAGTTTAGGGGACCAGTTCACAAAAAGGACATTGTGGAATTGGAGAGACTGCAGAGAAGGGCAACTAAACTAATAAAAGGAATGGAGGAGCTCAGCTATGAGGAGAGATTAGCTGAACTGAATCTATTCTCCCTTGAGAAGAGACGTATAAGGGGGGATATGATCACCCTGTATAAATATATAAACGGTCCATATAGAGAACTCTCTTCCCCATTATTCACTTTGATCAATACAGAGCACAAGGGGGCGTTCTTTGTGTCCAGAGGAAAAGAAGTTTAAGCTCCGGATAAGGAAGGGATTCTTCACTGTAAGGTGTGAAAATGTGGAATAAGCTCCCTCAGGAAGTAGTTTCAGCAAGTTCTATAGATTGCTTTAGGAAAAAGCCGGATGGTTTCTAGAAGCACAGAATATAACTTAAATTAAAGCTTTAAAGTAAAGATAACTGAGACTGCTAATCTAAGGAATGTCTGACTGCCTCACGGGATCAGGAAGGAATTTTATCCCTGTTGGAACAAACTGGGTTTATAAGGATTTTTTTTGCCTTCCTCTGGACCAACCATGTCCATAGGGTTTTATATCTGGGATATGTTTATTTCCTGTGACAAGACTGGGAATATTAAATGCAATGTATTCATTATAATTATGTATAAATCAATAAATATATCGATACATAATTAAAATTGCAAGAAACATTCAGCCTCAAACCTCTTTGTTCCGTCTTTGTCTCCCTAGTGGTTGAACTTGATGGATTTATGTCTTTTTTCAACCTATGTAACTATGCTTTGTTGTTCTTACTTCTGAGCAAAAAATCAACTTATTGGATCTGAGGGAAATCTAAATTAAGATCTACTTCTAAACGATCCAGCCAACCGGTTCCCCCCTCCTCAATCAGCCAGCAGATGTGTTGGTAGACCTATAGTACACATGCCGCTTAAATTTGATCCAGGTTGCGATCACTTTGGGGGATATTTTGTTTCTCCTGCACTGGGCTTTGTGTTTGTAGTTAGGGAAAGCCACAGCTGTGTTGCTGGATGCAATCTCCTGTAATATAAGTGACAGTAGATGAATGGGTGCTTTACAGACACCGCTGTTCTTTTTATGGAGAGGGAAGGACAAGAAGGAAGCACCCCACTGTGCTCTCCTCTATAGGATTTAACAGAGGTTGTCCTCCCCCACCCTCCCCCGGGGAGGATCACTAAATGACACTGAGTGATCACAGTGCACATGCTAGATATTCAGAGAGAAACCACAATCATTTGTCGTGGATGGCAATCATATAGCGTATGTAGTTTTACTACATGACCTATATGGATGCCTAGTGAGTCCCATGCCGACTCGGCTTCTTTACGGTGCAGGGAGATCAGCAGATGTGGCCATCTTCTTTCTTGTGTTTTCAGGGTTCTCCTCACGTCACCTGAACTTGCACTGGGCAAAGAGAGGAACTAAACTGAAAAGTGCCTAAAACAAAAAAAACTGTTCCTCCGGTGGGCCGGTTTGTGGAACGGTTCCCCCGGTGGGCCGGTGTGTGTGGAACGGTTCCCCCGAGTGGGCCGCTGTGTGTGGAATCCCGCAGGACAGTCTGATCCATCCGGGGGTATCTCCCATTGGGTCCCGCTTGGTGGTGCCATCTTTGCCTCTTCTTACGGCTTCTTCTTCCCATGTCACCCGACCCAGGCGCGAGATCGGGTGTCGTAGGTTGGAAAAAAAAACTTGCTGATCTCACTGCGCATGCGTGATATGGGCAAATTTTTATCTTTTCACGAAAAGGCTCCTTCTGCGCATGCCTGAGATGCTCGGGGATGCACAGAAGGAGCACCCAAGAGCCTCCCGGGTTGCCTGACACAGGTATCCCGGGAGCCTTTGCGCTCCCATTTATTCTTGATCGGCGATACCCTTTTTTGTAAAGTAAAATTTCTAAGTTTAGGTACGCTTTAAGATTGGGTGATGTGTCTCCCTAAAAATGTAACAAAAAGTGCCAATCTCACTACGCATGTGTATGCTTGACTTAAGCATGAGGAGTAGCCCACATCATCCTAAGATATGTGATGTCATCGGGGGATAATGTAATGACAGGTCTGCTTTAAGTTTAGGCGGTGGGTTGGGGGTAACATTTGGGAGCCCTGTGGAATTTCCTCATTGGAAGCAGCAAAATCTTTTGGCACGTTGGCCAAAAAATTGGGCAAACTGGCCACTTTGTTTCTCAATCCAAAGTGCAGAATATCGATCGAAAAATCAATCAGCCAAAATTTGCCAGCACCTCTGCTCCTGTGTACTTACCTGACCTTACCCAAACACGTGACCAGCTCACCTGGCCAAAGGTGTGTCTGGCCACGCCCCTCATGCTCTTATAGAGATTTTAATGGCTTTTTGGTTCAAAGTATACAACGACAGATATATACGACGACAAAAATTTTGTATAAGAAATGATCATAAATACAAAAGAAGCTCCCTACCCCCGGTCTCGGTTCTCAAAAGCGCCCAGCTTTAGCGTGAACCGGAGACCCGTACGCGGGAAGAGGTGGGAGTTCTGCGCATGCGCAGTGCGGGTTTGTACTCAGACGTCCCGTGAAGCACCATGACAGTCTTCTCTGCCGTCCGTCTCATGCTCACCGGGTTCCTACTATGCAGCCTGCGGGTGGCAGCGGCGGCACAGCCCCTCCGGTTCCCGCCCAACAAGATAGGTGAGAGGGAAGAGCGAAGTTTGGGGTGTGTGAGGGAATGGGGTGACTGCTGCTGGTCACATGGGGGGGAGGTCTGAGGTAGCCATGGCAACCTAAGAGACCCAGAACTATGTGCAGGGGGAGCAATGGGGTGCTGGGGTATAGCAGGTAAAGGGTAATGTGCAGGTGCCCCCCCTAAGTCCGAAGGGGGGTAATGGGCTCTGCAAAAAGTTGTCACCCCTCTCCCGCAACTCTAGACCAAAAATTTTGCTTTTGCATTGATACGTGTTACCATGGGGGCGATAGGCAGATTAAAGGGGCGTAAAGCCATGGATCCCTCAGCAAACCCAGGCCAGTCGGTCCTGCGCCATCCTGGATTTCTTGTTCTGGAATTACACGCTGTGCGCCCCATCATCTTCCCTTCTTGAAAATGCAATTATAAACATGACGATTCCACTATGCGTAAAATGAGCAACAATTCCCCCTTCTGAGCATACCTGATATTGAGCTTGCGCAGAAGGAACAGCCGGAAGCCTATGGCGTATGTTTCCCATTCCGTCATTACCGCCGCGGCATTACTGAAGCACAGGTACCCCGAAGAAAACTGGAAACGCATATAAGTGTAAAAGGGACCGGCACTGCATCATTTTTTAATATTTTGTTATATACAATCCTACATGGGAACGCTCTTTATATATAAAATCGCACTTACACCTGTGCACTGCATGCGATGGTCTGCTGTAGTGACATTCATCATGAATTGCATTCCAGTGCTCATGTGTGCTACACTGCATTACATGCGCGAAAAAATGTAATGTACAAGAATCATGCGCATTTAGTTGTGCGTTAGTCTATTCATTGTCGTCTAATACAGCTTGCCGCAATGTTTGCCATAACAACAACACATGCCTAGCAGTGCACGGTGCCGTAAATGGCCAGCCTGTATTTTCTCTTACGTTCACTTTTTGCTGCCGAATCATTTACTAATTTTGTTTGTCTCTCAGCTGTTGTTGGAGCCGGAATCGGAGGAACATCCACTGCCTACTTCCTAAGACAGAAGTTTGGGAAAGATGTCCAGATCGATGTCTATGAGAAGGGAGAAGTGGGAGGACGACTGGCTACCATCGAGATAGAAGGGAATCAGTATGAAGCCGGGGGGTCGGTGATTCACCCCTTAAATCTCCATATGAAAGCATTTGTTAAAGAGCTGGGTAAGTGAACAACCTAAATCCTGCGATTTGTACAGATCTAATATTATTATTATTAACCTCCCTGGCGGTATGAATACTAAGTATTTTTAAATGAAAAAGCCTTACAATTAAAAAATCGTATTTCAAAATGTCCTGCCTAACGGTCCTCCAGCCCAAGACTCGCGAGCAGACCCCCGATCGGCATTTGCTGCCCCTGGCTTTGCGTTCCCAGCGTTCACACGCTAGGGACGCAGATGCCCGGCTGGCATCGCCAGTGGAAGAAAATGCCGGGCAGAGCTGGAGGACGCCAATGGAACATAGGAACCAGTTAGGACTTTAAACCTCACTAGCAGTCTAATTCCGTTCACATTTCGATGCAAAAAGCCGTTCAATTTTTTACATGGAAATTTTTTTTCATTGTAGGGTGTAATTCTTAGGCATAACTCACTGATTTTTAATAAACGTAATACATTTAATAATCATCTTTAAACAACAAAAAAAAATGTATTTAAACATGTAATGTAACTGTATAAGTAGCATATAAAATATAATTATATAATATATGAATATTTCTTTGTATTGGACTCCAATACAAAATTATTTGAATTTCCTGCCAATCCTCCTGCCCGCACGGCCGCATGTACCAACGTCACCGGGAAACCCCGTAGATCTAGTCTCTGCACTTCGCGGGTGGAGATCAGAGGAGCAGGAAGTGTCCCCAGGACCTGGGGGACCAGCAGGACACTGGGGGACAGCGGGGGTTTTTTATTAGTTAAAAGCTAACCCCTGAGTGTGATTTGGGATTACCGCTTTTTGCATGTAAAATCCACCCCGATTCACACTCGGGATTAACGCTAAAGGGGGTTAAACTCCCTTGCAATTCCACCCCGAGTGTGGCTCAGGGTTACCTCTTTTGGTATGGAAAATCCACCCCGAGCCACACTCGGTAATACCAGGGATGTTAATAAACAGTATTTTTATAATACCAACATATTACATAGCGCTGTACAATAAATAGGGGTTGCAAATGACAGACAGATATAGATAGTGACACAGGAGGAGGAGTGGACCTTGCCCTGAAGAATTTACAATCTAAGAGGTGGGGGAAGTAACACACAATAGGAGAGGAGATATGGAATGGTGGGATGTAGCGGGGGATTAGGAGACGGATCTATAAATTATTTTAAAAAAAGCTGACAATTGTAACATTTTATAGATGAAAATTACAGTTCTGTGATTTGGCTAATCGCCTACAGAACACAGTGGGCCAGGCGCTCTAGTTACAAAACAGGGAATCAGACATTCCCTCGTGTGAATGTTTCAATGGCAGTAAATGATTCCCACAAGGGAATGTCTAATTCCCTATTTTATAATATTTATTTGATATTTGTGGGCTCCCTGCCATTTATGCAGACCTATCATCACATTTTAGGTAGACCTATCATCTAAATTTTTTACTTGGACAAATTTGAAGAACTAGAATATAAGGGAATATAATATAAGGGAAGCCCCTCTCCTTTCTTTACTGCCACGGCTGTAAAGACTGGATGGGAGAGCAGATCCTCCTGGGAAACCTAAGTCCTGTATCCCGGGAGGCTTCTGGTTGCTCCTTGTATAATCCAATATAGGTTGCTTTAGTGTATGATGATATATATATATATATACATAATCCAATATAGGTTGCTTTAGTGTATGATGCTGTGCATCCTGGTATACCCCCGACTGCTTAGAGTTTCATAAACTTTGTGCGAGATATCATTCCCACCTGGCCAGTCAAGATGATTTTGAACCTTGCAAAGGATCGGATAAAGATGGGGGGGGAGTTTCACCTACCTTTACCTGTGAAAAGCCCTCCATCTACAAACCATTTCCAGCAAGTCTCAGCTTCCCCCTTACTGGTATTGTGTCCAGTACCTTCTTTCTTACTGGTCCCTTCCTCACACCACCCGAACTTACACTGTGCAGAATTGACATCGGGTGATGGGTCTTCCTCCATATGTAAAAAAAACAGCTGATCTTGCTGCGAATGCATGAGATTGAGCACCTTTTTTTTACATTACAGGAAAGCCCTAGGTGACCATGCCCAACCTCACGAATGCACAGGAAAAGCAGTCCAGAGCCTCCTGGGATATGTGACACAAGTATCCTAGAAGGCTATGGATTTCTCCTTCAAGATTCCCTCCAACCAAGACAGGAGGGGAAGGGAACACCCTAAAAAAGTAAAAAAATATTAAAAATAAATGTAAAAAAGCACATTTTTTCGATTATATAAAAGGGATGGTCACCTTTTTTATATAATGTTAAAGCAGAACTAAGATTAAATTAAAAAAATTCGGATTCACCTTTACTTCTACAGATCCCTAGATCCCTCTTGAGCTTTCCTCAATTGGGTACGGAAGTGCTGGGCACTGCCATCTTACTCTGACTTTTGTTCAAAAACAATTTGAAGATGCTTGCAGGAGAAAGTCTGCATCCTGTGTTGGAAGGGTGACCAAGCTGTGTTCCTTAAAGCAGAACTAAAATTACACTTCTAAGAATCCATGACCAGGTCAGTCATTATTGCAGATCGTGACGGGGATGTTCTGTCTCCAGTAATCTCCCCTAACTGCCTGATTGCATCGGGTTTTGGCAAAAAGCAGCATCAGGTTTTGTTGCTAGGATAGCCGGCTATCCCGGATTCCGCTGCACCTGCTGGGAATGAATAAACTCCTGTGCGCCTGCGCGGAAATGATGTCATCCCAGCCAGGCCAAGATGTACAGGAAGAGAAGATGATGGCCGTGCCCTGCGAGGGAAAAGACAGGCGAGTAGTGCGAGATTAGTTCAGCTTGAAAAAAGTGGGGTCACACTCCTAGTTATTCTGTTTGGTAAGAGTGCCTGGACCACTTGCTGAACAAAATTTCAGAACCTTTGACTGGTAAAACAAAGTAAATATGCATCCATAGTTTTTTTTTTTCTTTCTTGGAGTTTATTTTATAGGTTTATTATGACAAATTACTATCTTCAGACATTTCCTGAGCTCTACGTGTGTTACAGGTCTGGGTACACGCACACCTTCCGGAGACCTGGTGGGAATTTACAATGGAGACGATTTTGTCTTTCAAGAGAGCGAATGGTTTGTGATAAATGTTATGAAAATGCTGTGGAATTACGGACTGAATTTCCTTCGAATGTACATGTGGGTGGAAAATGTTTTGGATAAGTTCATGAGGTACGTGGTGGTAATTACTTTTTATTTGGTGATGTTAGTTTGCCCTCCTAAAAGATCTTTGTACATGACATAGAATATGTTCAGTATCAGAAGGAATCCAGTGCTCAACCCAGCATTTTTTTTAGGTTGGGTGGAAAGAAACTGTATTGTGACCCAACTCATCAGTAACCACCCAAAAACAGCCCGGTGGTTGCTGACAAATGCCGGCTGGTGTGCCCAGCTAAAAGGGGCCGGGGAGATCACTGGAACTGTAAGAAGAGCAGCACGGTGGCTCAGTGGTTAGCACTGTGGCATTTGCAGTGCTGGGTCCCAGGTTCGAATCTCTGCCAGGTCACCATCTGCATGGAGTTTAAAGGTTCTCTTTGTGTTTATGTGGGTTTCCTCCCGCAGTTAGGTTTATTGGCTCCCCCCCATAATTGACCTTAGATTGTATTAAAGACACATGACTATAGTAGGGACATCAAATTGTGAGTCTATTTGAAGAAGCCAGTGATATGACTATGGGCTTTGTACAGCGCTGTGTTATATGTCGGAGCTAAACAAATACTGTGCAATAATAAAAACCTATTGTAATTAATATGAGTCTGATCATATTGCTGAATTCATTATGCTGCTTTGGTAAATATTCGCATTATCAGCTAGATTTTTGTGTGTATAAAACCTGCCGCCTCTGTGGGGTAATAATGGAGTCAAGAATTTATCAGAGTTAGCAACATAATGCTGAAGTGAACAACCTCCAAGTATAACACATCATTGGTATTATTGTGGCTGGCCTTTATAATCCTTGGCAAGCAGCTTTATACATGAATGTATACTATGGACCTGATTGATCAAAGCTCTCCAGGACTGGAGAAGATATCATGGGTGATGCAGAAAACCTGGAAAGGATATGATACAGGATTGAAAACATTTGCCAAATGATTTTAAGAAATCCATTCTAGGTTTGCTGGATGTTTTGCTTCTGATTGATCCCCTAACAACATTTTTCTTTTACATATAATGGTTGTTTAGCCTTTTATCTAAACTGAAAATGTTGAGTTTAGAGTCAACATTTTCATTTTAGATAACAAGGCTAAAAATGTTATTTATTTATTTTCTTTAAGTGCAGTACTGTCCCTTTCAGTCTTGAAATCTCAGCAGGACTAAATAGGACCGCACAGCCTCCCAGGATACCTACGTCACGCATCCCGGGAGGCTTTAGGTGCTCCTTTTTCGATTTCAGGCATGCGCAAAAGGGGCATTTTTTCCACAACGAGGAAAGAGGTGCCCATCTCATGCATGTGCAGTGAGATCGGCTCTCTTTTTTTTGCCCCTTTACAGCGACTATGTCACCCAATCTCACAACTGCACAGTGCAAGATTGGGTGACGTAGCATGAAAACAGAAAAGAAGAATGAAGATGGCAGCAGCCAGCGCTTCCTCCATGCCTGTACAAAGAGGAATTCCAGGACGCCGCTTTAAAGGCTGCTCAGGGTAAAATTTTCACACATCACGCTTTTCTGCAGATCTATAGTACATCAGTAAGTAAAATGTGATTGATTGCTTTATCACCTTTCCTAAGTTCTGTTCTGTTGTTGGCAGGATTTACCGCTATCAGACGTTTGACTATTCTTTCTCGACCACGGAATCCATGCTGCAAGCTATGGGCGGTGATGATTTCATAACAAAGATTAACATGACCATAGACGAAGCGATGCAGAAATCCGGCTTCACACAGAGGTTTATTGATGACATTGTGGGTCCAGCTATGAGAGTCAACTACGGGCAAGGAGTAAAGATTAATGGCTTTGTTGGTGAGAATCTCTATTGCTACTGAGGAAAGGATTGTGTGATTTGTACTAAGGTAGAGAGCAGTGATCTGAATGGAAGGTAAAGTGAATGTATGCCTTGATTGATGCAGATAATCCTGTTGCTAGCAATGATGGTTTACCACCGTATTTTCGGGATCCGAATTGTTTAAACAAACTCAGGGTCAGCGCTATTCAGTAAAGGTAAACTGAGCAGCTGTAAAGTCTACCAAGTGCATGTTCTTCTCTCGACTGCTGATATTATAATTTTTGTAAGTGTATAGATCAGCTCTTCTCACCCAGGGTTCCTCCAGAGGTTGCTGAGGGTTCCTTGAGGTCAGTTGAGTGACACCAATGATCTTTTTGGCTATCTGTAAGGGTAACATTCTTCCAATTAGCCAGCAATGTAAGAGACATTCTTCTCATTGACCAGCACACGAATATGCCTTGAGATATGGGTAAAGCAGATGTGGACTGAATGTGCTCATACCATATTCATCTTTTTAGCTTTACTTCTCTGCTTGAGGGTGACTTATAGAGGAGTTGGGGGTCTCACAAAATCTGAGCCATGCTGCTAATGCATGACATGATGTCTTGCTACTCCTAAATAACGAAAGACAAAGGCCATGAAGTTCTACTTTTCTGTGGAATTCTCTATGGCTGTTACTGGCTGCAGAAGAGAAAGTATTGGTGAGGAACACAGATAAGGTAAGTAAAAGGGGCCAGGGAACACGGGGTATGGTACGTATAAGGGGCCGGGGAACATGGGGTGTGGTAAGTATAAGGGGCCGGGGAACACGGGGTATGGTAAGTATAAGGGGCCGGGGACCACGGGGTATGGTAAGTATAAGGGGCGGATTTAACCCACCAATTGAAGCCTTCACCAGACCTTACCAGCATTTGGTGGCTACCTTTGTCCATGGGCGGATCAACGCTTCTTTCTTTGGATGCCCCAAACCCTGTCAGTTTCCATTATCAGAAATATTAACTACAGATAACCCCAACCTTTTTTTCTGCAGTATTGGAGCAGTGTATCCAGTCAGTCCAGTCCAAGAATCTGAGGAATCAAAAGCCTCCTATGTCCGAGTGTGGAAAATCTTCTCTCTGGATGTCCTAACTCAGGAACAACTTCATCAGCTGTTTGAGTCCTACCATGTTGTTAAATATAGGAAGTGGCTGGCTTATCCCACATACAACCCTCCAGAGAAATTGCCACCAATACAACTTCATCGGGCAATTTATTACCTGAACAGCATTGAATGTGCAGCCAGTGCCATGGAAATGAGTGCCATCTCTGCTAAGAATGTGGCATTGTTATCTTACCATCAGTGGTATGGAAAGAAGGAATACATCGACCAAGAGAACTTAGCAGAACGGCTAAAATCTGAGCTATAGCTTATGATAGATATGATTTGTTTTTTCTTATGTCTGACATGATTAGGAAATTTATAAGCCTACTGAAGACAAATCCACCTCAATTTGAGCACCTTGGAACATCCACTTCCTTGTAATTTTTATCCCACACTGTTCTGATTGAAGTGGGGCAAACCCCTAATCCTTGCATTGGTCTCCTTGATCAAGTCCAGTCAAAAAATCTGAAGGGCCTGAAGTTGCAAAGAAAAATCAGAAGTGGCACACACCCCAAAAGTGTGTTTATTTCGTTTATATTTTATAGGAAATGCCCAATATGTTATCTTAACTAACTTGAGGCTTCTGTTTGATCTTTGACCCCTATGAGAGTCTCAGATACACTGATTTACATCATAGACTCTACTCTGCGATCAAACATTTTGGTGGTTGTTGTGATGTCTATAGAGGACATTCAGCATCACTCGCTCAAATGCTAGCGAGGAAAAAATAAGGTAAACATTTTGCAATATATTATAAAATTCTTGAAATGTACAGGTAATATACATTTTACACCATGACTGGGTATCAGAAATATAAGTTACACATTTGACAAACTTTCATCACTAACTCGACTGAAGCACTCATTATTTCTTCCCCATGGGTGGGTCATGGGTGATGTAGCATCTCAACAACAGGTACTCTTCATGAGTGTGATTATGAGCTAAACTGGACTTCTAGGAAAATGAAAAATTATCTTATGCATCTTTGAGTTGTAGGCCATTTAGAATGCAGGACTTCTGGTACAGCTTATTAGATTTCTATGGCACAGGTAGACAGATCAGTCTACCTGCCCCATAGATTTTAATGGGCTTTATTGTGCAGGCATGAACAAAAAAGATCTTGGAGTATTAATTTATGGAGGGGAACAAGGTAAAAACTGTAAAACTGAATGTATTTCTTGTACGTACAGCAGTGGAGATGAGAACAAAATGTGGTTTATAGTCTATAGTGTTTCTCAATTAGGTTTCCTCCAGAAGTTACTAGGAGTCTCTTGAGCAATGAGCAGTTTGTGCCTCTCAGGTCCATTTAAAGCATACCTAAACTCAGAATTTATACTTTACATAAAAGGGTAGACAACCCTTTTATTTAAAGTAAAAATTGTATTTTATTTTTAAAGTGCAAACCTGTTTTTTTTTTTTTTTAAAAAAGGGTGCAGCACCTCCCCTTTCTGCCTGGATCGAGAATGGGAGCGCAGAGCCTCGTGGTATACCTACTTCACACATCTCGGAGGCTATTGGCTGCTCCTGCACATGCCCCAATCTCTGGCATGCACAGAAGGAGCCCTTTCTTTAACGATATTGGGTGACGTGGGCAGAAAAACACAGAAGATGTCGGCTGAAGACGGATACTAGGACCCTAACAAAGCAACCTCCCAGCAGAGTTTAGTTCTGCTTTAAGTGCCACCAATGATCTTTTTGGCTATCTGTAAGGGTGACATTCTTGCCAATGTCCAGCCATGTAAGGGAAATTCTTCCTACTGACCACCACACTAATATACAGTGATCTGTGGATATAATTATAGAAGTAGTTCCCTGAAGACCTGAAATTTATTTCAAGGGTTCCCCTATGTTAAAAAAGTTTGGAATCCTAGAGCTTGCTCAGAGCACTACCTAGTTGGAGCCAATTACATGTGAGTTGACCCACTTCACAACTGCCAAATTGTCTTGCATATTTTAGGTGCATTAACTGACATTTTTTTAAATGATGGAAGCTGCATTCAAGGTGCAGCAAGCAGTATTTGCACTGGGGCCTTATATTAGGGAATGACCTTTGTATTTTGAATACTGCATTTGTAGGAGAAACTTACTGTTGCACTTTCAGTAATCTGGGTTCTTACACGCCAATAAAACCTAATTTCTCAGTTGTGGCCTGTATAGTGCTAGAACCCTGCTCATGCACTGGTTATCTCTGATCATGCACTGTTGTTTTTTTAACTTTCAGTACTGCTACATCCACTACAATTATGTTTCTGTTTTTGTCGTTACCTTCTGTATCACTAATACCTCAATAAATGACAAACAATGACTACATTTCAGCAATTCATTTAGTTCAGGAGTTGAAAGAAAGCATTAAAATTTAAAATAGTGAAAAAAAATTGAAGTTTCAAGAAGTAAGGCTGCATACACACGTGCAAAAATTGCCATTGGAAAGGAACTTTCACAATCCTTTGCAAGGACAAAAGACTGAAAGATGCATGAATGAACGCTGCCATTACAGAGCCATTCTGCTTTATGGAGAGGGGAGAATGATGGAGCCACACCCCACCGTGCTCTCCCGTTAACCAAAAGCACCTGGAAAAAAGCAGGTGAGCATCTAAACTGGGCCACGGAGCAATAAAAGCAGGTTGCCTGGTTTCAGGAATCACTTTTTAGATCAGGTTGTTGGCAGAGTCTGCATCATTTGGGGAAAAGCTGGCAGCAGAATACACAAAAAAAAAAGGCCAAGCTGGCAGAAAGAGTCTGCTACCAAAGTCTTGGTGCCAAATACTAAGGGACACCTTCACAGGTCTTGTGGCATCCATGACTGGGTGAGTTAGAGCTGCTTTGGCAGTACAAAGACAAACATTAAGCAGGTGGTATTGATGGTTTGTTTGGCTCTAATGCTTTATGTTACACTTTTGATATTTACTACACAGATATGCTGAGAAATCCAATCAGTATTTTCAGCATCACTTACATTTAACTAAAAAAATAAATGTAAGTGAACCTACAGAATAGGACATTAATGTTATAATATATCAATTCCCTCCTGCTGTACTATGATTCACTTTAATGGTGCATATTGTTTGTATTGAGCTTTTATGAAAAGTGCCACAATACGGTTTACAATAACTTAGAATGTGCAGCACTCCAGGCTCTAACTTAAGCACTTACCCACCAAACAGACCCTAATCTTGGCATAAAGTGTTCTGCTCCTGAATCTCCTTCTTGTACAGCACCCTGGTCTGAATGATGTTTAAAGTGACCTTGTACAGAAAAAGGCAGCTATTTGGGAAAGAAGAATTTTCACTTTTCACCGGCGGAGTGAAAACTTTCTATGTTTCAAGCTGTGACTTGATGCTAACATCTGATGGCCAAACCTTTTGGTAAAACAAAGGTTCACTTTAAGAGAAAGAAATAAAAAACAAACAACTTAAGTGAAAAACATTTATTACAAAAAAAAAAAAAAAAAATTGAACAGAACAAACAAAGGGTACGGATCCAAGAAAATGACTAATCGAGGGGGGTTTTGGGGAGGGTTGGGTTCATCATATCCTAATGCTATATTCGTTCCAAAGCTTCCAACATGATTATGCTGTTCCCTCGGATGACCTGGATGAGAGGAAAGAAAAAGGGGAGGTTATAACTAAATTAATAGTATTATTCATTAGAAGCAAGTTGTAAGCCTCTCACGGTCACCATGATTTCTATACGTGGCCTCCAAACCAATTGATTTAACACTCTGCCTGGTGCATATTCAAAGTGCTGATTACTAATTTTTTAGTCTTTGTATTCTGGCAAACTTCAAAGAACCTGAAACAAAATCATCATTTGAAAAGCCGAATACAGACCCTTTAAAAAAACATTTTGGTAGCTGCAAAGGAGCTTTAATAAAATGCATTTGACTGGCCCAAACCCAACAAGGAAAACCAAGTTTACAACTATAAATATTCTACTTTCATATTCTATATGAAAGTACACAGAAAGAAAACTTACTGCCAAAGTAGTTTTACAACAACCAACTTCTTAATATAACGAAATACAAAAATAACATGAGGACCATAGCCAGAGAGAGGATGGGGTTTTTAAGTGTTGAGATTTATTGAATTCAATGTTACAATGCATCTGTACATCCTTACAGAAATCTTTACAACAAGTACACTAGTAAAGTGATATAGTACAGCCCAGCTAAGCCACCAGGTGTTAAAATAGGGTTAATTACTCTCATTAAGTCCTAGTGGGCTAACATGTTTCACAAAAATCTTCCTCTGGATGGAGAATTGGAATTTCAAACCTCTCAAATGATACCAGAAGAAATTAGATATACTTCCAAGAAGGTAAGTGTAGTTATTCAAGGAAGCTCAGGTTTCATGGGTATTCCGTTCAGAAGAAGGGGACAGACTTGTCAGCACCATAGAAACTTGAGTTATGTCAGGAGATCAAATATGTTGTAAATGTTGATACCCCAGAGCTGGATAGTGTGGAGGGAATGGTCTGTG
>NC_092859.1:153977990-154031821 GCF_032062135.1 Pyxicephalus adspersus
AAAAGGCTCCTGTGCATGCCTGAGATGCTCCGGCATGAGCATAAGGGGCACCCCAGAGCATCCCAGGAGGCTTTGCCCTCCCATTCATATTGCCTGAGTGATTGAGAATTAGAAGAGCGATGCTGCACCTTTTTAAAAAAACTTAAACAAACAGAATTTTTACCATACATAAAAGGGCTGTCTACCCTTTTATGTAAAGTGAAATGAAACAGAGTTTAGGTACGCTTTAGCTTTAATGATAATCTTCACACACATATCAGATAATCATCACCTAAAATCATACTGATATGTGTAAAGCAATCCCAGATGCTGTTCATCTATCTGATTGGTTAAAAACTACTTGAGGAGAGCACAGCCGGGTGATGGAGACTCATCTACTGTTCTTCAGCTGATCAATTACCCGCTCATCATTCTGGGGTATTTAGAGTCCAACTCCACTCAAAAAATTTACATAGACCAGGTATGGGTTAGAGAGTTTTTTTACTATTAGAAATTTGATTTTCACAGTCCGGCATCATAGCACTAGGACTACCCTACCTGACAACCCCCCCCCCCCCCTTTCTTTTAGGAATTTTTAAATTTAGTTTCTCCTAAATATCAGCAGGACAGGAAGTGAGGGAAATCTCTCCGACAGACAGGACAAGTCTTGTCTAGAAACAAGCTTTTGGCTGGACACCGATTTTTAATGGTTCCCCAACATAAACAATGCAATAACTGCAAACATGTGCTAAGGATGTATTGATGGTTAATATTATTGTTATTAATAAACAGGATTTATATAGCACCAACCTATCACATTGCACTGTACATTAAATAGGGGTTGCACAGATACAGACAATGACACATGAGGAGGAGATGACCCTGGCCTGAAGAGCTTACAATCCAAGGGGTGGGGGAGGGGATAACTTCAGCTTTAACCCTTTGCTACTCTATGGAATGTAAAATAATAATAAATGATTTGTTTATACTTTATTGGCCGGTTTAGAGCTTGGAGATTCACTGACCAAACATCTCCGCCCACCCACAAAGAGGAGATAGGAAGGCCGCGGCCTAGTAGAAGCTCTCAGTTACTATTAAAATCTTCTCCCAGACCCAAGCTGACCTAGGCCTCCCTCCTCCATCACCCCTGGGCTCGACTTACTTCTTCAACTCGGGCGGGTGTGCTTTGCTCATGGTGAAACTTTTTCTTCAAACCGCTCTGCTTCCACAACGTTCGCACCACACGATCAGCGCGCCGAAGTGAAAGGAACACACCGATGACGTTTTACAAAAAGGCGGGACTCTTACACGAGCGGGGCCATTTTTGTTATGGGTGAACAGGTAAATAAACCAACAAGACAAAATGTATTTTCCTCTATGACTATATACCTGGTATATATCTGGTACATTGAAGTTTTCTTTTCCGATTTCTGTACGTCGTTCAAGATTTAAATTATCTTTCCAGAGTTTACTAGTTGCCCTTAAGAAAGATGGCGCCTGTGATAGACTTCCAGCCAGTTAAGGAAGTGACGTATTAAGGGCGGAAGTAGAATCTCATGCCCTTGGAGTGCATGCTGTTGGTGCAGAAAGATGGCTGAGGAAGCTCAGAACCGGCTTCAGAATGCGGTGGACGGGATGGTGAAGAACCTGGAGATGGAGAATATCAGGAAAATGCAGGTGAGGATAGGTGTGCACAGGTCTGAGTCATTGTCACTGCTTATAACTTTATTTATAATGTACAGAAACCCAGTGCTGGAGCCCTGATCCTGCATGGCCTGTTATGATATCAGGGATCTGTGTTAGAGGGGCTATGGGGGGGGCACACACAGGACAAGGGGGCAGTGTGCCTTAAAGTCTTCTTCACTGGCACCCCATGCAAAACTTTTCCATTGTATGTCCTAAATCTTAGATTTGTATAGTGCAGGAAAGAGTTAAAACCCCTCTCAGGTTATTTTTGTGCCCTTTGTATCTTTTTTAGAGATTTCCCTTGACTTCCTGTCCCACAGATATAACAGGAAATGAGAGAAGAGAAGTTGAACAATATCCCAGAGAGCTGTCCCCAGAACCGGCATCCCATTGGTTGATTTTCCTGACTTTGTTCCTCTGATAATATTGTTGGGGTTAGTGGCAATGGAACAACAATGGGGGGTACATACCACTAGCTGGGGGTATTTATATAGAAGAAAATATTATCGTTCCCTACTTTATTCAAAACAAAAATAAAATACATATACAAAGTAGAACTCCATGTTTAATTTGTTTTATGCATATTTAAAAAATCAAATTCCAAAGGATCTAATTGGTGCTCATTTACCCCCCCCCAATACTGGAAGGGTTTATACCCGCCGGACAGTACTGCAGTGGCTTTCATTCATGTTTGTCCTTTATATGACCTCCCCCTGCCCCTCATACATTGGCCAATCATAGATTATTGTGTATTCTGTGATTGGCCAAGGCAGTGCATGGGCGGAGTTATTGAGCTGGCATATAAGCAACACCGGGGCAGGCATGAATGAGAACTGCGGCTCAGATTTGGAGCTGCCAGGCCAGGGGTGAGCTGAGCTCTGGTCAGAACCTCCAAAAAGAAAACTTTGTGAAACCATTAAAAGAAAATACTGGAGTCCTGCTTTACTTTTGTAGTGCAGGGGGAACTCTGGGGATGGGGGGCCCTTATTTTTGCCCCCCACTTTTCCCCAGTTCTTACGTAACCCATCTTCCCTCCTCCATATCAGATATAAATGGCAGAGAGAACACCATATATTTACATTGGCTGCAGCAAGGTCACACTACAGCCCCAGTACAGATCCATAGGATGGTGATGGCTGGCCCATAGAAGTCTAGAGAGCTGTACAGTTCAGGAGGAAACTATATGACCCCAACCCTTTGTATCTGGCTGGTATCAGTGGAGGGGGATATATAGAAATGGCAACAAATATTTTCTCTACAGGTACTGCTCAAACTCTATTGAAAGCCCCCTTTTATGCTTCTTTGTAAGATTTACCTTCACTACCTGTTTATCAGATACAACAGGAAATGAGAAAAAATCTCTCCAGGTGAAAGGAAATTTATTCTTGGTTGTCATGCCACAATAGGGGCGGGCAGCGCGCGTGGCTCAGAGGTTAGCACTCTGGCCTTTGCAGCGTTAGGTCCCAGGTTTCAATCTCGGCCAGGAAACTCACTATCTGCGTGGAGTTTGCAGGTTCTCCCCGTGTTTACGAGGTCTTCCGGTTTCCTCTCATATTTGAAAAACATGTCTACCGACCGTAGACTGTGTTAATGACATATGAGTATGGTCGAGACATTAGATTGTGAACTCCTTTGACAGACAGCTAGTGACATGACTATGGACTTTGTACAGCACTGCGTTTTAGGTTGGTGCTATATAAATACTAGATAACAATAAATTGAGGGATTTCTTCTCTATTCCTGTTTCTTTGACAACTTAACTTTTGTAATTCTGGTGGATATGAAGTAATGGGCTTATTAACTCATTGATCCCTTTCTGCCCTGGGGACGCCATCATTGCCCTGGCCAGTGCCACCATCCTGTTGGGGCGTTGGGGAGATGTAAAATATCTGGGTGCGCAGCGATATTTTGTCACCCTCTGCAGTGTTCTCCCCGGCTCCTTTCAGCTGGGTGCACCGCCCGGCACTTTTCACTAACCACCTGGCTGCTTTTGAGTAGTTATTGAGAATTTGGGTCATTATACAGGGGCTGCCACCAACCCACAGCTTCTCCCCACTCAGCTTAAAAAATTTCTGTGGACTGT
Source organism: Pyxicephalus adspersus (assembly GCF_032062135.1). NCBI lineage: Eukaryota > Metazoa > Chordata > Amphibia > Anura > Pyxicephalidae > Pyxicephalus > Pyxicephalus adspersus. Next base: position 153,981,739 of record NC_092859.1, read on the forward strand.
TCCTATGACTCGCACTTCACATATAAATATATATATATGCAGCAATGATTTCCTGAAATCCTGTAGAAGGTTGGCCATTTAGTTTTCCAGGTGAGAAACCTAATTAAATTGTACAGCGCTCAGTAATATGTTGGCACTATATAAATACTGTTTAATATTAATGAATACGATATTGTGAACTTTTCTGCAGTTCTATAAATCGGCCTGATGTCCTCCAATCCTCCAATTATTTACACAGTCAATGTACACTTACCTGAACTCTGACCAGTCTGTGTGGTGAATGGGACGCCCAGTCCCTGTTTGGTTAACCTTAAAATGACACCGAATGTGCGTCCAGTGCTGGCCATACTGACTGCTATATTTCATCTTGCTGTAAATTCATATGGCGATATTTGCATAGAACGCCAATCAGAAATTGATCGGTTTATGTGTCAATCATCACAGCTGATTGCAAATGATTGATTTTTTTATTATTATTTTTATCAAACAGTATTTATAGAACCAACATATTATGCAGCGCTGTACATAAATAGGGCTTGCGAATGACAGATACAGACAGTGACACAGGAGGAGAGGACCCTGCCCTGAAGAGCTTACAATCTAGAAGTTTATATCACAATATTGGGAGTTCATTTGGCTCCAGCAGCCGCAGGGTAAGCCGGGATGTTGTCCCCCTCCTCCTAGATTGTAAGCTCTTCTGGGCAGGGTCCTCTCCTCCTGTGTCACTGTCTGTATCTGTCTGTCATTTGCAACTTCTATGTTATGTACAACGTTGCATAATATGTAGGCGCTATAAATACTGTTTGATAATAATAATATAAAAATCAATCATTTGCAATCAGCTGTGATGATTGACACCTAAGCCGATCAATTTCTGATTGACGTTCTTTGCAAATATCGCCATAAATCCTGTTTAATATTATTATCCCGTCATCCCATGCTGAGGTGCGCATGTGCAGCACAGTAGGTAAGAATGATTGTCGAAGGGACATCACCTGACCCATCCTGCCCAATCCTAAATTTTGTTTCGCTATAATACCACACATTGTTCCATATGGCGCCATTCATTATTAATGGCACCCCAATGCATGTTTGCATCATAATGCGCTGCACTTTAGGACAATGCAATAAAATAGGTTGTAGGGCACTTCCAAAATTAGTGCAGGTCCAATTCTCAGACTGTTGGGGACACTCTTCAGGTTGCCTAACTGTTCACAGTATCGCATGCAGACACGCACATAGTAAACCATTGCATATGTGTGAATGGGCCCTAAATCCTTTCCACCACTAGATGTCGCCATTTATTGGTGAATTAAATTGGTGGCCAGGAACACTTAAAGCGGACCTAAACTCAGTATTTTTACTTTACATAGAAGGGTAGACACTCCTAAATGATGTAAAATGTTTTTTTTTTTTTTAACCTCCTGGGCGTTTCACTGATGTCTGGATTTCTATACCAAAAGCAGTTCCCTGTTTTTCATTAAAAAAAAAAAAAAAAAATATATATATATATATATACATATATATTTTAGACCTGTAGCTTACCGAAATATGTCCAAACAAAGGTCTAGTAGATATCCTTAATTTATTAAAGTTTGAAACATACAATCATGTGAAAAAATTAATTAAATTTATTTATAAAATTAAATAAAAAACAAAAAAATCAGCTTAAACAAGAATTCATAAATAAATAAAAAATACTGAAAATGCAATAATTCTGTATACTGTATATTACTATATTTTTACATTGTAGACCTAAAATGCTTAGGCATAACTAGTCCATGCAAGCAAACCGCAATGCTCCAGTTGCATGCACAGCAGAATGGACCCACTTTCTCTAGTTTGCTGGGCTCTCTGGGATTTGTAGTGTCACCATCAAGGCTGCAGATAAAATGGAAGCTCAGGAAAGCGCTACACCAGTGAGACATCATAAGGGACTTATGCTATATATATGATTTATTTCTCCATGGCACTGTTTGTATAACTGCCTTCTGTTTCTTGCAGGGGAAGATGTTTCGGTGTAGCGCTCAGTGCTGCGACAATGAATCCACTTCTATGCAGAATGTGCACAACTGTATAGAGCGCTGCCACATGCCACTTGCCCAGGCGCAGAGTCTGGTCACCAATGAACTGGATAGGTTTCAGGTGAGTGCTGAAAGTTACAAATTAGTTTTATTTAACTTTTTCTATTATTATCAAGAATTGTAGTGCTCTGATGATTCCACCAGATGGCAGCAAATCTCCACTGTTCAATCAGAGCTGCACACTTTGCAATGGTTTTAGCACCAACACTGCAATTATAGGAAATGATCTGTAGCCCAGAGGAACCAGTGGTCACTTTCTAGTGTAGCCTAGGATATTTTGATTTAGAGTCATTTACATTCAGGAACAGGTGGCTCAGAGGGTAGAACTCTGGCCTTTGCAGCTCTAGGTCCTAGGTTCGAATCCTGGCCAGGGCTCTATCTTCATGGAGTTTGCAGGTTTCCTCTAGGTACTCTGATTTCCTCCCACATCTTAAAAACATGTAGTTAGGGTAATTGGCTTCCGTCCCAAAATTGTCTGTAGACTGTATGAAATACATATGACTATGATAGGGACATTGGATTGTGAGCCCCTTTGAGAGACAGCTAGTGACATGACTATGGACCTTGTACAGCGCTGCATAATATGTCAGTGCTATATAAATACTGTGTAATAATAAGGACTTTTTCATATTTTGATATTTAAAACCCAGAATTGCAGGTTGGAGAAGTCAGAAAGTAGTTAGAAGTTCTAATTTAGTACAAATATTCTGGGGCTATTGACTCAGTATTAAATAAAGAAGGTCAGCTTAGAAACCAGGCAGCATTTTCTGAAGGAATCAATGCTAATCATGCTTCTCATGGCAGATTTCCTTCAATATGCAATATTTTGTTAATTTAAAACTTAAACGTCGAAATTGCATATTGGAAATTTGTATCCCTCCCACCAGGAAACAGTTTAATTAATTTATGAGTGCATGACATTATAGTACTGAACTCCAAATGATACCTTTAGGTACTGATGCCCTTGGTGTCAGTTCCACATGGAGGGACAATGAAACCACAGCAGTGTTCAATCTAGAATTGTTTTTAAGCTGGGTGGGAACAAATTGTAGGCAGGTGGTAATCCCTTTATTGTCACCCAACTCTTCAGTAACCACCCAAAAACAGCCGGGTGGATACTGAATAGTGCGGGTTGGTGCGCTCGGCTAAAAGAAGTCGAGGAGAACACCGCACAAAGTGCTGCAGAGAACTGCAAAATCAAAACCCCTTCATGTATCAGATTCTGATGAGTCCTTGTGCAGAAATGATCAATAATCCAGCTCACAGTTTGTAGAAGTGAGGAGTATTCCCCGACTTTTTAACACTTTGCCATCAGTACATATTCACTCCAATGTGTTTTCTGAACAGCAAAAAGGATTCAAAGGTTCACGGATTCTGCATTTATGTGAGAATAATATTTCAAAAGAAACCGCTCACCATACAAAGAGATGACAGCGCTCGGCTATGTTGCCCCCAGCATTAGATGCTAATTAATCTGTGCAGGACGCCGGCACACTGAGGTCAAATCCACAGCCACCCTTTATAAAGCAATTATGTGGATTTGACCTACAATGTTCTGATGTTCAATGTATTTGTGAGCCCCGGGCATATTGTATATTGTGTTACAATAATGATCTCATTTCCCATTAGACTCGTCTTAGTCGCTGCACCATGGACTGCAATGACAGAGCAAGGGATTCCTTTGATTCCGGAAATAAAGAAGCAAAAGTGAGGGCACAGCTGGAGACCTGTGTGATGAAGTGTGCAGAGGAACACATGAACCTCATCCCCAGTATGACCAAGAAGCTGAAAGATTCTTTAATTGAAGCCGACAAGAAGACCTCTTAAGATTAAGATGTTCTTTGCCATCCTTTCTACTGGAACAGAGGAGTGCAGACCTATTAATGGACCTAAAAACCAAGAGGAGACGTTGTGCTACCAAGGGAGAGAACAGCAACAGCGTCCATCTGAGTCCAGCTCAGGGACCAAGATAACAGCCGGTCATTTATGGGATTTAGAGTTATATAACGCTGGGGGTGCTGACATAGGAAACAATGAATTTAAAGTAGTCACCCCAGAAAAGCTCAATTACCAATGATCTACCATGTGACCTGCAGCAAAAAAAGCAAAAGACATTTTTTAATTAAGGGGTCTGGATGAATACATTGTGTCATGTGAAAATGTCATATCTGCTGGATAAAATACATTCTTTGCCCTGATGAGAGTCTGCAGTAGTTTTTCAGCAAAGATTTTTTAAATATTTACAGAATAGTTTGCTCCTTATTTTCCTTTTCTGATCCTATGCTGCCAGCCATGTGATCTATCTTGGGGTATTATGTGACACTTTCTCCTTCCTTATGTGAAGCAGCAATGCATTATCAAGCAACCAATTGAAAGATATATATTACATGTGGCAAGGAATCTCAGCCATTATTATTATCGCACAGTATTTATATAGCGCTGACATATTACCTTGCGCTGTACAATGTTTGCAGTCATGTCACTAGCTGTCCCTTAAAGCAGCTCACAATCTAATGTCCCTACCATAGTCATATGTCTGACAAAGTCCAAGGTCAATTTTGGGGGGAAGCCAATTAACTCCGACCAATCTGACTTGGATTTTACCTAAGACCTCTTCACTTTGCTGCAAAGTAGACGTGAAGGGGAGGTGAGTATGGGCAGCATAGGGCTAATAAGTAAATCTATTACTTTTGCTGCAACCATAAATTTTGTTTTGGTGTTGGTTAAAGTAAGAAAAAAAGCATATCAATCTTTTTATTTTTATTCATTTAAATCCACATTCACCTAGGCAAAATTAATCTTCACCTCCATCATTCTCACCTATTTTCAACATTCTGCAGCACTGGATCCCAGGTTCGAATCCAGGCCAGGACAGTGACAGTATCTGCATGGAGTTTTCGGGTTCTCCCCATGTTTGTGTGGGTTTCCTCCGGGTACTCTGGTTTCCCCCCACATTCCAAAAACATGCAGTTAGGTAATTGGCTTCCCCCCAAAAATAAATAGACTGTATTAGACTGTATTAATGACATATAATGTTTGGGTTAACTTAGCACATGTACCTGGCTCATTCCGTTACTCTCCATGGCTGGTGCTGAAAGACATGTAAAATACTATGCCGCTCATTTCTTTTACTGTGACTTTAGATTCATATGATCTAAAGATTGTGGTATATTTTCTCACCAATATTACATTGCATGTAAGTGGCTGATTAATGAGAGTTATAAGATCAGATCATAGCAGTATTTAGTAAACTTATATTTAACAGAAAACCACAGTCATAGTCAGGCAAGTCCTGTATTGCAGAATGGACAAGCACTGTCCCTGTATCTGCAATAAAATAACTTTACCTGTCCTATTGCAATTTTTTAAATAACACTCACCTGTTGCTTCATTGTCGTTAGTTCTTCCATCTTCACCAGATCTTTTTCCTTAAGTTGAATCTGAGGTCACTTTGCTGGGATAACATATCTCCTGCACACATGCTTGTCCTGGCAGCCCCGGGAAATCCTGAGATGTTCTATTGCAGAAGGGACACGGCCTGTCACTTTCTGTAATACATACCTGTCTGATCCCTCGTTTTCAAAGTGGAGTTATAGTTTCACAGCACATTGCATGCAATTATAATGCATGCTTAATTTGTTTAATGCATGGTACATTGTGCATTAGTGTGGCAATGCATTGCTAAGGTGAGCTTGGGGCATCATTAGCAATGAATTGCATGGCAGGTCACTGACACATTTGCTGTGCTGTGCATTCATGCAACAAACCAGTGTGCACAATCTTGAAAATAGCTTGAAACTCCATGTAGCACAAGCAATAGTTTCAGTTGTTTACTACATCTTTTTTTTTATTGCACTGCATGAGCAAAGCACTGGGTCACTGAATGTACATATATCTATATCTTGGAAAAAGGGTTCCCATCAGAACATTTCCCCTTGTGTCCAGTTCTATAGAAATATGACTCATGATGGTGTTTCTGTAGAAAAAATGATGACAATAACTTCATAATGTTGAAGGGTTTTGTCAAAGACCCATGATCAGCTCTCTTCCAGTTCTTTTAAGTACTCGATTGGGCAGAAAGCCCCCAATATCGGAATTTATTGCCTAGAAAGCATGTCCTGATTTCTTAATGAATTGTGTGGGCAGCTGTGTGTGGCAATAACAAGGCGTGTATAGCCCGGTTATAAATTGACCCCATTTTCAGAATAGAAATAGGCAGAATAGAAAGTTGGCTGTGTAATAAGTTTACATACAATTCTGTATTCGGGAACATTCCAAAAGCTTGCAATGTTCTATCTAGAATTAGTCCAGTATTTTCCCCAGAATTTTATTTAAGGTGGGTGTCAGCCCCTGTATTGTGACCCAACTTTTCTGTAACCATCCAAAAACAGCCAGGTGGTTACTGAAATGTGCTGGGTGGTGCGCCCACCTAAAAAAGCCTGGGGAGAACCCTGCTAGTCTTGAAGGGAGCAACTTTTAATATTTCCAAAAAAAGTTTTTGATTGTTTTGTGATTGACAGATGGCAGAGATCACCTTAACATTTCTTTATATGTGGTCAGCTTTAGACACATAAAGTTAACCTGTGCTTTACCACAGGGAACAGGTATACTCGCTTTCCCATTCTTTCCATATTACTGGAAATGAAATCCTGCTTCATGGAGAACATGTTGGTCGTCCCTTTTGCCTGCTCATGCCCACGCAGGTGTTTAGCAATTGGCTATCCAGACACCAAAAACAATGAGAAAAGTCCTCAACCTTGTGCAAACTACAACTAGAAGAACTTGGAGCTCTCATAGAAGGAATCGGCCATGGCTGGGGAAGGATGGGGGTGAATATATTAAAGTTTCACTTTAAATGAAATATGTTTATATGTGACTTGCAGTGTTATGGGAAGCACAGTTGCAGTAACGAAGTCTCTATCTTATCTCATCTATCTTATGACATATATTCAAGTATATCACAGTGGTTTCTTGTCTTCCGGATGCCGCCCTTGAGTGGGCAATACTTGGATCCCGAAACTCTCAGTGACTCTTCTGTTGCCCACGTGGATTCTGCTTCCTAACATGCCGAGATATGAAACTATTGCATTCCTCCCGGCTCCTGTCACCCAGCGGGGTGAGTCATCTCATTCCCTCTCAATGTACGCAGAAGTTAACCTGCTATGTCCCTGCAGCCCAGGAACAAGTACACTGCATGCTTGGATGGAGCACAGGTTTTATTTGGTAAATGATGTGTAACTGTGTGCATACAATGAGGCACAAAGGGCTGCAGTGCAACTGAGAACATATTAGCAATGAAGCAAAGGAAAAGGTCACCAAGCATTCAAAACATTAAAACCACCTGTGTGGGTGGTCCCTTTGCTTTCAGAACTCCGCTGGTTCATCGCAATGTGGACTGCACATGACCTCTGAGGGTGTCCTGTGACATCTGACAGCAGCAGAAGGTTTTTTAAGTTACAGCCTCCGCAGGCCTGGCGCCTTCCCATATTTTGTCCTGCTGCCATCTCTTCTCCAGGTAAACAATACATATACACTCGGATATCCATGTGATCTAAAAGAAAGCGTGAATCATCAGACCACCTTCTTCCATTGCTTCATGGTCCACCTGCATGGCCATTGTTGGAGCTTTCGCTGGTGCACGGCGGCCCAATACACAACAAGCTGCACAACAATGCACTTTGGATGACACCATTCATGGCCGACAGGTTTAACCAATTTGTATTACAGTAGCTCTTTTCTGTAAGATCCTTACCTCACTTTTACATATTGGTGCTCTTTGGGCTCCCATGACCAATACCGCCTGATGAGTGAATGGGTCACCCTTTAACTGCTGTAAGAAAGTTCCCAGTGTTATACTTTGATTCAGATTTCATTAGATCAACAAAATTCATCGCCAAATATGTTCTGTTAGGGTCTTATTCAGTGTATCTCAACCAGGGTTCCTCCAGACGTTGTTAGTGGTTCCTTGAGCAATGAGCAGTTTGTGACTCTCAGGTCAGTTTTAGTGACACCAATGATCTATCTGTAAGGGTGACATTCTTCCCAATGTTCAGCAATGTAATAGGAATTCTTCCCACTGACCCCCCCTGTGGATATAGTAAGTATAGAAGGGGTTCCCTGAAGACCTGAAAGTTTTTTAAGGGTTGCAGGGTTCTCCCCTGGCCCTTTTATCTGGGCGCACCACCCGGCACTTTTCAGCACCCACCCGGCTGTTTTAGGGTGGTTACTAAAGAGCTTGGTCACAATACAGGGGCTGCCACCCACCTACAATTTCTTCCCACCCGGCTTAAAAAAATTTCTGGGTTGTGAACAGCTGGTCCAAAGCAATCAAATCATACAGCAACCCCAATAACAGAAAGAATGGCAATATTTGTACCCTATTAACCAGAATGATTTTGGCAAAAACACATTTCTCAATTTGCTTCTTGCTAATCTAATATTAATATATATATATATATATATATATATATATATATATATATGCTTATAATATTAATATAACAATATTAATAATATATAGTATTTATATAGCACCAACATATTACGCAGCGCTGTATAAAGTTCTTAGTCATGTGACTAGCTGTCCCTCAAAGGGGCTCACAATCTAATGCCCCTATTATATTTTATTATTATTACACAGTATTTATATAGCACCAACATATTACGCAGCGCTGTATAAAGTTCTTAGTCATGTGACTAGCTGTCCCTCAAAGGGGCTCACAATCTAATGCCCCTACCATAGTCATATGCCATTACCACAGTCTAAGGGCAATTAGGGGAGAAGCCTATACACCTAATTGTTATGTGGGAGGAACCGGAGTCCCCGCAGGAAACCCACACAGACACAGAGAGAACCTGCAAACTCCATGCAGATAATGTCCTGGCTGAGATTTAAACCTGGGACCCAGCGCTGCAAAGGCCGGAGTGCTGTCCTTCACATATATGTGATATTCACGCTTATATTATAACTGATATCTGTCTGGATTTCTAGGAAGGTATCAGAAAGATATTACAACCCCTTTGCCCCTTGGCAGCTCTACCGGTCGTTATTTTTCAATGAAAGCACAAACTTGGAGCGTATCTGCAGGATATTCAGTATTAAAGTAAACTCGCTCATTGTTATTATTAAACAGTATTTATATAGCAGCAACATATTCCGCAGCGCTGTACAATAAATAAGGGTAGCAAATGACGCACAGATGCAGACATTGAGCCTGATTTATTAAAGCTCTCCAAGGCTGAAGAGGATACACGTTCTTCAATAAATCTGGGAGATCCAGCAAACCTGGAAAGGATTTCTTATAAGTAATTTGTTAGCAAATGTTTTAAATCCTGGTCCAGGTTTGCTGGATTTGCATTGCTGAAAGTGTATCCTCTCCAGCCTTGGAGAGCTTTAATTAATCAGGCCCAATGACGAAGGAGGAGGAGAGGTTTAAATGGCAGATTATTGATAAATGGTCAGTTATTTGTATGGGAAGTTTTATAGAAGTGCAGCAAGTCACCCCAAGGCTGATGCAAGTTTAGGCTTGGCTATGTTGGAATGAGTATTCTATGCTTCCTGTGTGATTAATGTGTGGCTGAATGTTTAACCTGCAAGTGGCGCAGAAGCTGTGTCTGTAAGATTTCCTCCTAGCAATGTAATTACAGACTATAAGAGAAGGATCTCGGCTGCCCGGACAAAGGTGTGGTCCATCCTACACTGTCTAGTCCAGCCGGGGTACAAATAACACAGAGCGGTGCCGCAGCTGTGCCGATACCATTCTATGTGCGGAATTTCCACTACATTTATGGTCATTTCTTCATGGCCTTGACCTGTAGCCTATATATCGCATTCAGAATTTCCCAGACATACCAGATGACCTTGCTGCAAGATGATACTGTCTGCTAAATGTCATTTTTTCCCCCAGGACAAACAAATGTTTCCCGAAAATCATTGATAAGAAGCAATGTTTATGGCCTTTTCTTGGAAGGCGCTTTTGGTTATTTTAGGGAGTTGTCAGGGGATTTTTGCAAGTTTTTTCTTACTTTGCTTATGTTTTCTTTGTGTTCTGTCCCTTTTTGGATAATTTTATATATAGTACAGGATGATTACAAGGTGTCCAAGGCTCCACAGCGTGTCCTTGGCCCTGCTGGGGTCTGTATGCTAGTGTTACCCAACTTTTTAACATGCAGGAACCCTTGAAATAGCTTTCAGGTCTTCAAGGAACTCCTTCTATATATCGACAGATCACAGTATATTAGCATACGGACAGTGGGAAGAATTCCTCTTACATTGCTGGTCATTGGGAAGAATGTCACCCTTACACATATCCAAAAAGATCAGTTGAGTCACTTATACTGACCCGAGGGGTGCTAACTGCTCATTGCTCAAGCAACTTCTGGAGGAACCCTGATCTAGAATATTGTTGCTGGAAAGAATCATTAATTAGAGGATTGGGGAGGTCCTTAGCTATTGCACATCAAATGACAACATGAGACAATCATAGGCTTTCATATGGGGTGGCAAAAATCTTACAAACCTGTGGTGTTTGGGGCCCCTAAATGCCTCATTCACATCACACCCATTCATTGGGCTGGCCAACTGCACCAAAACTCATCAATAAAAGCCGCATTTTGGCACAATGCACATCAGCATGTTGTGCTGCACAATGATATACCATTAGCGGCACGGTGGCTCAGTGGTTAGCACTCCGGCCTTTGCAGTGCTGGGCCCCAGGTTTGAATCTCGGCCAGGACACTTTCCTGGGTTTCCTCCCCCATTCCAAAAAAACATGTAGTTAGGTTAATTGGCTTTCCCCCAATATTGCCCCTAGGCTGTATTAATGACATATGACCATGGTAGGGACATTAGATTGTGAGCTCCTTTAACGGACAGCCAGTGACGTGACTATGGACTTTGTACAGCGCTGTGTAATATGTCAGTGCTATATAAATACTATGTAAAATTAATGAATGATACCATGTTGCACCATTGTAATTTAACATGGTGCAAATGGTCCCCTACCCTCCAAAACAATGGATTATAAATAAAATGTCACTGTCTGTATGAAGGACCTCAGATGGAAGCTGCTTTCTCTGACTCTCAGGGTAACTGCTGGCTATGGCAATGAAGCCTCTTATAATGAAGTGGAATGGATTTAGCTTCATTGCTCTCAAACCGAATCCCTTTTTCTGCTTTAAGTCCTGGCATATGTGCAGCTCTGGAGCGTTGGGGTTGTAACATTGGGGTTGCAATTCTCTGGAAATCTGAGGCCTTTTCCTACCTATTTCTGATCTGCATAGGTGCCATCCACCAACAATGCCATTTCTTATGATAAAGGCTTCTAAAGACTATTATGAATAAATCAGATGGACAGAATATTTTGTTTAATGGGTGAAATGTTCTTGCTTACTGCACTACAGCTCATTTCCTCTTAGTTGTATTCAGCTGGTGGGTCGGTTGTGTTAAATATGACCACATGATACCCGAAATACTAAATTCAATTGCTTTCAGACGGCATTTTTTGCCATTACAGTGGAGACCATAGGCCTGATTCATTAAAGCTCTCCATTAATGGTGAAGATGGACTATCATGAGTGAACCTGGGTGATCCAACACACCCGGACTTGATCTGGTCCAGGATTGAAAACCTTTGCCAACTAGAAGCAAATTAAACTATTCCAGATTTCCTGAATCACCCAGGTTCTTCCAAGACAGTCTATCCTCTCCAGTCCTGAAGAGCCTTAATAAATTAGGCCTGATTTATTAAAGCTCCCCAAGGCTGGAGAGGATACACTTTTATGAGTGAAGCTGGGTGATCCAGCAAACCTAAAATGGATCTGGTCCAGGATTCAAAACATTTGCTAGCAAATAGAAAAAAAATCCGTTCCAGGTTTGCTGGATCACCCAGCTTCACTGATGAAAGTGTATCCTCTCCAGCCTTGGAGAGCTTTAATAAATAAGGCCCAATGTGTCTACAGGAGCTTGAGGGAGTCTGTTGTAGTCACAGGAAGTAGGTGGTGAGCTATAGTAGAATCTCCATCCATCCTATGGATAGGTGCACAGCTCCAGCCAATCACAACTACACAATAAAGTTCTGAGTCTGTAAAGTTATTACCTAAAATTTAGCCAAATCAGCATGATTGCTGTAAGAATTTGTCTGATTTGGGTTCAAATGGAATGCTGACGTGAATGTTCAGCTTTGTCGCCATAAACATGAAAGGATTTACCAGAATATTTCATTTTTTGCAGAGTGCGTCATTGCTCATTTATTTGACTTTGTGTTGCAGAATCTTCACTTATTCTCCGTCTGAGAGGGAGCGGAATGATAAGTCACAAAGTTCACCTTGTCTGCTGTGTGATCTCTCCGTCATTTTAAAGTCACCTGCTGCCAGATTATTTTACTGATTTTTAAATATCACTGCAGGCAAAACACTCATCGCATTCTGGAACTTTATCATTCTTTATCTATGAGGAAATCCTGCCACTCGTCCCGGCATCTGGCGGAACAATACTAAAATAACTTCCAGCATCACTCTTTGAATATTTGTGCAGTGTATTCAACCATTGCCAATCCCTGATGAAGGGAGGCCCTTTAAACCCCTGAAATGTGTTGAATTTAATTGAACTTTCCCTTCCAATCCCTCCTCACTTCTTGTCCCACTTACCCTTCTGACCTGATAGAATAATACTCCCCCTAGCCGCTCTCTCCGCTCCTCCAACGACCTACTAATGACATCCTCACTCATAACCTCATCACACGTACGTCTCCAAGACTTTTCTAGAGCTGCCCCGACTCTCTGGAATGGTCTCCTCATCCTTTTCCGCTTGCTCCTACTCTCTGCTCATTTAAAAGAGCGCTCAAAACTCAATGCTTCAACCTCACCTACCCATCTTCTTCTGTCTCCTAAACCCTCACTACTCACCTACCATCACCAGTGCTGTGTAATATGTTGGCACTATATAAATTGGTATTATTATTATTAATAATAAACAGGATTTATATATCGTCAACATATTACACAGCACTGTGAACAGGTGTTGCAAAAGACAGAGAGAACTCTGCCCTGAAGAGCTTGCAATCTAGGTGGATATTGTATCACACAATAGGGGGGATTTTGATTTTTCACCAAAAATAAGTCCTGTGCTGGAATTCTTTAATATATTTTAGTTTCAGTTGCTCATGTTTGTGTCAGGTTTACTGTATGTAAAAATGGATGAATGACAGCCGCATGCTTAGTAACCTGACCCAGCGAGCAGAATGACAATGAGTAGATTTTGAAGGTATTTGTGCAGTTTGAGGCATTGGATTTACTTTCAGCAGCTATATTTTGTGGTTACAGATGTGCTGATTTTTATTGCAGGGTATATATATATCATGCATGCAAATAATTATGAAGCTGCAACAAAAAGCATTCAGGTATGTTGTAGAAGTAAAAATATTTGATCAAATATTAGAACAATGTAAAAATCTGCACGACCGCCCATTAAATGTTTGTTGGTGCCAAGTATGGCACATTGCAATCTCTAGATTGGTGTTTCTCAACCTTTTTAACATGGGGGAACCCTTGAATTAACTTTCAGGTCTCGGGGAACCCATTCTATAATTATTATATCCACAGCTCACAATACATTGGTGTGGAGGTCAGTGGGAAGAATGTCACCCTTACACATAGCCAAAAAGATCATTGGTGTTACTTATAGTGACCTGAAAGGTGCAAATTGCTAAAGGAACCCCCAGCAACCTCTGGAGGAACCTTGCTTGGGAAACCCTGCCCTGGAGCATTGGTGCCCCATGCATGACCAGTAATTGCTAAGCCTGTGGCCCCAAACTTCCACATTCCCCTGCAGTTCTCATTAATTCCTCTTGCTGACCATCACTTTTATCTCCTACAGTGATGTCATTGCACTGGGCTGCTCGGTGCAATGGCAGCAATTATTGGTTATGAATTGGGCAACATGGCTCTACACCAGTGTTTCTCAGCCAGGGTTCCTCAAGAGGTTGCTGGGGGTTGCTTGAGCAATGAGCAGTTTGTGCTTCTCAGGTCAGTATAAGTGACACCAATGATCTTTTTGGCTATCTGTAAGGGTGACATTCTTCCCACTCCCTGGTGCAATGGCAGCAGGAAAATAAGGACAGGTTCTACTAAAAGCCTTTGCTCTCCCCATTGATTCCCAGGTCCTAAATTATAGGTCATATGTTCTGATTAAAGTTTCTGATTACTTTGTAGGTGTGAATAATTTGCGTAAGTGACTTTAATATAAAAACCTGTAAAAACATCACCATTGTGCACAAACCTAATCTTATCTTCATGTTTTATTAACAATTCATGCACAATAATATTTTTCTGGGTGTGTTGTACCATATTTCTGAAACAGAAAAAATGCTCTCGTAAAAAGAAATTGACCCTTTAATGTGGTCTGGTGGATTTTTCCACCCGTGGTGTGCAGCAGCTGCTTTATCGGTATTGGGGAGTGTTCCCACCATTAAAATTATCAGCCAAGGGGAATGCTCCGGGCTGCATTACTTACCAGCCACTGAGCCCCACTGGTAATGAACACGGCAGGAAATGTTCCCATTGGTTGTTGGATATCAGGGGCAGGAATGCTCCCAACTGTGCAATGGTGCTAATACACAGAATATGTTTTGGCATTTGTTGCTTCTTGGTTGGGTCACTTCTGTGGCGCCATAGAAAATCTACTTATTTTTTTAGAACTTGGATGCTACAATTAGCATGTAAGCGTATTGAGAATAGTTGTTATAGTAGTGCTTTAAAGCTTTCTCCATTTTGTATGTTATCACATGCTTTTCTATTAGATCAGTGTTTCTTGGCCTTTATAACATGGGAGACCAGATGGTGCCAGATATAGCACATTGCAATCTCTAGATTGGTGTTTCTCAAACTTTTTAACATGAGGGAACCCTTGAAATAACTTTCAGGTCTCAGGGAACCTCTTCTATAATTACTATACCCACAGATCACAGTATATTAGTATAGTGGCCAATGGGAAGAATTCCTCTTACATTGCTAGCCATTGGGAAGAATGTCACCCTCACAGATAGCCAAGGATAGCAAGTTGTACTGTAGCTTCTGGGTCATTAGTAGTACAATGGTGTGCACATGCGTGCTTTTATTTATTTGTTGCATCACCAGCAGTGGACCCTTTAATTTGCTGGAGCCACTCATCCTGAGCACTTCCTTAACTTAAGTTACTTCCCCCAGCCATTTAATGGAATAGGGAGCAGCCAGTAGCAGGACTTTGATCGGCCGTAGCCACAGATTTATCCACGCAGGAACATTTTCTAAGATGCCCATAGGTATGTATATAATATGCAAGTGGTCTCTGATCATATTTTCATACACACATGCAGTTTCTCATTGATACAGGGCGTGCCAGTCTCATATGGTCTATAAACTGCATTGGGTGCCTTCAAGTGAATGGGAGAGGTTGGGACCTTCCCTTTGCACACGACCGCAGCAGATCTCAGCATGGTTCTTCTAGTTCTTTTAGTTGGAAGATATGTGGCATGGTAGCATCTGCAGCCATAGGTAAATCTTTTAACCCATGGAATGGTTTGGCTTTCCTAGCTGCACAACCGAAGTTTGTGTGCCAGGGATCTGCCAACCGCACAGTTTGGCACCATGGGTCTGAAAGGGCCCCTTAACTGGCCATTCTTTAATATTCCAAGAAGAAAGGATAAAGAGGTACACTTTTCCATGTACAGTATTGCACTTATAATGAATTTACGTTCGGTGGCGCTGGGACCTGGGGAGGTGGTGGCGTTAGTCAGCCATGCAGGTATCTGCCCGTTAGGGCCTATTTTTTTGGATTCAGCCCATCCATGGTTTTTTGGGAGGACCTTGATATGTAGTTATTTGGCCCCCGTAGCCTGGTAATTCTCGTCAGGACAAAGAGACATCTCTACTGACTGGTGGTGCTCCTGGCAGCCAACCAGCAATCTTCCTTATTGTAGGGGAATGAGCTGCTTAATGAGGTTGGCTGCCACGAGCATCCATTGGTGACCCCCGCGTGTAAACAATTCTCAACCAGGTTGAAATCCCCATTGGCCAGTGCCTGTAGCTGCACCTGAGATATGATAAGCAGGGCTTTTCATCATGCCCTAAATTTAACTTCCGTGTTTTAGTAGGTGTGGGAAAGTTTTGACCTAAGGCTCCAACCAGACATGTATCCTCATGTATCCAGTGAGAGCCGGGACTATGCTGGGTGTGTGTGTGAACTAATTCAGCCTCCGTACCAGATAAAGGGCAGCCGCATATCACGGCCCAAAATAGCTCATTCCCAGAACACCTCTGGATAATTAGCACTTTGGCACCAATGACTGTTTATGTTTGAAACAGGTTGAGTAATACTGCAACAATCCAGTCCTGATCTCAGATATGTAAATGGGATCAGGAATTTATATCGTCATACCTTACTTCAGAAGTAAAAAAAAAAAAAACAACCCCAAAAATGTGGGGTGTATATGAAAGTCTAAAGTACCGTAGAACATGCTTGTTTGGTATTGTTGGCGTAGGGCCCCTTTTAAAAAACTGCGTGGTTAGGCATTTACAACTTATACAACTCCCGTATGTTTTTTTTTAATGTCAACCTACCGCGTTTGACAACTGTCATGTGGTTGAAAGCAGTTGAGATCTTCATCCAAAAGCTACCGTGTGGCCAGAAGTGATTTGTGACTTTCAGTAACTACACAACAATCCACTGCACCCGCAGCCACGGGCATACTTGTTCACAAAATGATTCCCCACCACAACATTTCAATGGAATGAAAGCATGATGGCCACCAAGCAAATGGCCCCAATACCCCGGTAACATGCATGAATATTATGAATTCTCAAACTATATGATGAGGAGTCAGCTGCCATAAATTTGGCCAATTTTGGACCTATATTGATGTACTCCCAGGTTTATGGACGGATATTATGGAACAATGCCCAGGCTGGGACCTTGTGGGCTGCTGCTGGTTACTGTAGACCCAAGTTGTTGGGATTCCTCAAACTGTAGCTGGTTGACTTTCTATTTGGTTATACCTGCATAGTTCTGAAACTGGCTGCATGAGTTTAATGATGTTTTTAGATGTCTTTAAAGACGGTATTCTAGCCACCATTTTAAGGGGGCAAAACTGGAGCAAATGGGACATCTTGGGTGATCCAGCAAACCTGGAGTAGATCTGAAACCTAGAATGACATGGCTTCTGGAATGGCAAACCTGGAATATTGGTCACCCAAGTTCTCCCATGCAGTCTATGTTCACCAATCTTTAGGAACTTTATTAAACCAGGTCCATTCTTCTTTCGCTGGCCACCAATTTAGAGCTTTTTCCCCCTAAAAATTGATTTTATTAGGGGTTCCCCAAGCCCTGACAATAATCTCAGTAAAAAGGTTGAGCAAGGCTGCTATGGGCACATCATACATGTCTGTGTTGGTCAAACCTGGTTGGTTTTATCTCTTGGTATTGGTCAAAGTAGACTATAGAATACATTTTTAAATAAAGCCATATTGGATGGTGTGATGCATTCCTGTACCTGCTGTTTTTTATTTGTAAATTTAGCCCTTAAGTAGCCAAAAAGGCTTCAGGAGATCAATGGCACCTCATGCAATGAGCATTGGTGGGGTACTAGCAATGTCCACTAGCATTGCTGGAGTTGTGATGACAACAATGATGGTGGTGATGAGAGGTGATGGCTATGGGGATGTCTATGACAGCCAGGCCACCAACCACCATCTTTGGTAACTCTGAGATTCATGGAGGCAAAAAGAAAACCATCCGCCATGGGTGTACAAGGTTGAAAAGATGCCTACAGCAGCAATGGCATGGGTTGCAATCAAGACTTAGAGGGCTACAATATGGTGGAAGATGGAGAATGGACAAGGAACCCGACCTTTCCTCTTACTTCGTTCTTCTCTTGTTGAGCAGATACATTGGCCATGGTTGGAGAGGATACACTTCAGTGAAGCTGGGTGATCCAGCAAACTTGGAATGGATTTTTTTTTATGTGCTAGCAAAATGTTTTGAATCCTAGACCAGATCCATCCCAGGTTTGATGGATCACCCAGCTTTACTGATGAAAGTGTATTCTCCCCAGCCTTGGAGAGCTTTAGTAAATCAGGGCCATTGACTACCGGCAATCCCTATATACACTTTACTCACTGCATGCATTGGAGATCATTTTTATATACAAATGTCCCTTCTTATTATGAGGTCTACTGATGGTGACTACGTATTGTGCAGCCATGGTCCACTGTTGTCACCAAGATCTACTGCCATGCAGCCTTCACTGCTTTGAATGTACAAAGTATTTACAAAGAGCCTTCGGAGATCAGCACCAATAAATTACAACTAAGTATATAAAAAAACTGTATTTTATTGGAAAACGGTAATTATGACTAATACATGATGATTTTTTCAGCCGTGTAGAGAGCGACGATGATGTGCAGCTCAGTAGTGTCCACCTTTGGTGCTGCTCTGATTCACCACAATTATAGGGCCCATTAGCGGGGCGCAGCCGCCCATTCATATGTGATCACACACATCCTAATGTGTTACATTCACCCACAGCATTTTCTTTTATCATCACATGATCAAGGTTTCAGATATAGACGAGCAGTTCTATTCTTTGCCCAGAAGAGGGTGACACGCACCTGGAGATTTACACAATTTTCTTCCTTGCCCGTCATAGAGCTAAAAATATTCAGCATTGGGGATGATAATGAACCCAATACCAAGGTCTGAGACATTTTATTTGGCCCAGTTAGTGCCCGTCTAACCCTCAGTATTGGTGCCACACATGTGTTACGGTAATGTACATAAAACATCTTGCCATTCATTTTCCCAAAAATATTTTTTAGGTACTATTGACTTAATAATAAATATTTTTAGAACATTCACCATTATTATTTATTCACAAATCCTCAATAAAAAGAATATCACATAATATACAGATATTATCTTCATACATTATACATTTGTTGTTAACGAGCAATCTTCTTTCATCATATATAATTTTAGTCTTGACGCGTTTCGCCTATTAAAGCTTCATCAGAGAAAATTTCAATACCTTCATATATGATTTTCATTCCTTGCCACTCCTATCTATGACCACCGGTTTCTCAGCAATATTTTTTATATCAAATGAAGATCCTTTACATAAAAAAAAATTGTTCAAACACAATATAATATTCTATAGGAGCAAGGAAAACTTCTCTTATTATATAGAGCAAGCAATTCCTATTTACAAACACAGTGGGCCTGATTTATTAAAGTTCTGGAGAGGATACACTTTTATAAGTGAAGCTGGGTGATCCAGCAAACCTGGAATGGATCTGGTCCAAGATAGAAAACATTTGCTAGCAAATAGAAGAAATCCATTCCAGGTTTGCTGGATCATCAAGCTTCACTCATGAAAGTATATCCTCTCCAGAACTTTAATAAATAAGGCCCAATGTTTCACCTAAAATCTGCACCGCAAATGCATTTAATTTTGATCGGCACCCCAGTGCACTCGCCATGCATGGCAATGTTTTTAAAAAAGGTTGTGTGACTTTTTTTTTTTTTTGGACAAATTTTAATGCGTGTAAAACTAAACCTTCAAAATTAAAAAATTGCAGCCAGGCAGGTTCTGTATCCCAAGCGATGTCTCATCTGCAATAAAATACCCTTACCTATCTGATCGCAATTTTTCATTGCACTCACCTGTCCCCATGGGCCACTATTGTCATCCAATCGTCTTCTTTGAGTTGGGCCTTCGCCTATCTTGATTGGCCGTCATCATATAACTCCCATGCATGTTTGCAGCAGCTTATCCGGAGCTTCTGGAATACTCGGCACATCCCTGGTACCCTACACTGAGCTGCAACTGTGACGCTCAATGTAAGAAGAAAGATTATGAACAGGCAGAAAAGTCACCGGCACCTTCTGCAATAAACAACATACCTGCTTATGTTGAACTACAGCCCCACTTTAAGGCACCGCACGGAGCTAAATGGGCCCTTTAGTGATTGGCATGGCTTCTGTATGTCTAAAGCTATGTACACACATCAAATCATTATCATCTGAGATGAACGTTTGTGCTCGTCTCGAAAAATCAACGGTCTCCTGATGCCCTTCATCAATCCACCACAGCTGGTTGATAATCAACCAATCAGGAATGGCCACTGTGCATTCCTATGGAGAAGAGGACAGAGGGTCCTCTCCTCCTCCTGTATCACTGTCTGTATTCACCTGCCATTTGCAACCCCTATTTATTGTACAGCGCTGTGTAATATGTTAGCGCTATAAATATCCTGTTTATTATTATTATTATTATTATTAATAATATTAATAATATTAATAATAAATAGCAATCAGTGCCAGTCAGTTGCTGCCAATTCTACCATGGCAGGTTTTCAATCACTGAGACAAAACATTGGCATAAAAAGTGTTTTTCTATCAAATATCATTGCAGCAGAATATTGATCAACATTGATCCAAGCAAAGCTTTTTTTGATTGGTTGACCATCATATTGAACACAACACCAATCAATATTTGATCAATTGCAAGGTTTAAACAAGATGTTGTATCAGGGTGAACAACCACTGCAGGTGCTATTCTGCCTTTGATTAGACATATCAACCTCTCTATGTGATACTCTTAGATTGTAAGCTCTTCGGGTCAGGGTCCTCTCCACCTCCGGTGTCACTGTCTGTATCTGTCTGTCATATGTTGGTGCTATATACATTTTGCATAATAATAATAATATAACGGTGAAATACAGATCGTGATAAATTTGTATTCTAACACAAAGAATCAATTGAAAATAACATTGAGAGAAAATCACATAGTTTGTGTCTAGAATAACATTTGTCCTTTGCAGATGACAAATCAGGATTCACCATTAGTCCCTATGAAGGACTCAGCCATATTCAGCTCACATTCTGCAAATCAGGATTTGAGATGAACACTGCTACTTGCATTCCCCCCATTCACCTTGTGCAGATTCACCGATGGCCGCCCAATAAAGACAGCAGATTGCGCTGCTGCATTTTTAAATATTCCCTACATACCCGTCAATGCCTAGTCCAGCCCAATCCAGACAAACAGATGAATATATTGGACCTGATTTATTACAGTCCTACCAGGCTGGAGAAGATGGACTATCATGGGAGGATCTGGGTGATCCAGCAAATCTTGAATGAGTTTCTTAAAATTTCTCATTATTTGGCAAATGTTTTCAGTCCTGGACAAGATCACTTCCAGGTTTACTGGATCACCCGGGTTCTCCTGTCCTGGGGAGCTTTAATAAATCCGGCCCTTGTCTCATTCCACCTATAATAGTTACCAATCTGGACAACAAACTGTTACTGTGCAGCCAGAAGTGCAAAACCACAAAGTGGGCAACCGCATGTGCTGGAGCTCCAATCTTCAAGGAACAATGCATGAATATGTGACATGTCATTTGTAGGAACCATTCTGTGATCTGCTGCTGCATGCAAAAAAATGTTCCCAACCTCTTCTTCTCCGGACCCCAACCCATTAAGACATTTTATTATTCTCATATTCTTTCCCAAGAGCAAGTGCACTGCATGCAGCATGCCTTATAGCCCATGAGAATACAGTGGCTAGCAGGGGGCTGATGTGTTCTGGAAGCTATCCTCAGCACCCTGATGGTCCCTCCTACCAGCCATCATCTGCTTGCATTGTCCCTTCTCTCAACTATGATCTGCCTGCATTGCATAGAGAAGCCCCCCAGCCAAGATCTGCCTGCATTGCATAGAGAAGCCCCCCTGCCATGATCTGCCTGCATTGCATAGAGAAGCCCCCCAGCCAAGATCTGCCTGCATTGCATAGAGAAGCCCCCCAGCCAAGATCTGCCTGCATTGCATAGAGAAGCCTCCTCTCAGACATGATCTGCCTGCATTGCATAGAGAAGCGCCTTCTCCCAACCTTGATCTGCCTGCATTGCATAGAAAAGCGCCTACATGAATTCTATCATAAATGCTGCAGCCAGACTCATCCATCCTTCCCACCGCTCCTCTTCCGCTGCCTCTCTTTGTAGTTCTCTCCATTGGCTTCCATTTCACCTTAGAATCAAATTTAAGCTCCTGTGCTTTGCCTTCAAATCCCTCCACAGTTATTGTCCCACTTACATTTCTGACCTGGTAAAAAAAATACCCCGCTAGCCGCTCTCTCTGCTCCTCCAATGACCTACCAGTGACTTCCTCACTCATAACCTCATCACACGCACGGATACAAGACTTTTCTAGAGCTGCCCCAACTCTCTGGAATTGTCTTCCTCGTCCTATTCGGCTTGCTCCTACTTTCTGCTCATTTGAAAGAGCACTCAAATCCCATTTTTTTAAACTTGCTTACCCATCTTCTGTCTTTTAAAAACCATCACTACTTCCCACCACTACATATCTCCCCTCCTATTGTGTGTAAATTCCCCCACCTACTAGATTGTAAGCTCTTCGGGGCAGGGTCCTCTCCTCCTGTATCACTGTCTGTATTAGTCTGTCATTTGCAATCCCTATTTAATGTACAGCGCTGCGTAATATGTTGGCGCTATATAAATCCTGTTTATTAATAATAATAATAATAATAATAATAATAAGAAGAAGAAGCCTCTTAGCCATGATCTGCCTGCATTGCATAGAGAAGCATAGAACAGAGGCTCGGTAATGGGTATTTTTTTAGCATGTCAATGGCAGTTCGTCATGATGTAATGGGTCAGCGGTGGGTCAATGGGGGTATGGTTGTAACCAGACAGTCCGATTTTAAACTGCAAGGTGTACAAGCTATATTTTTTCAGACTTCTTTACCATTTTTAAAACTCTCTTTGCACATCCTGAATGAATATTTTTGTAAATGCAAAGCTAAAAAAGTTTCTTGCATAAAATAATACATAATGATGAGTTGCTGGAGATAGGGTTGTAGGCTTGGTGCATATATTGGCGGCACAGCATTTCACTCTTCGAAGCAGCAGCACTCAACAAATAGTTAATTTTTAAAGCGGCAATTAGTGTCATGTGACCCGGGGCACGTGCGAGACACATTATTAAAAAGCCAGTCATATTTGGGTATCAAAATAAAAAGGTTAGCTTGCGTTTTACTTCTGTTGTTTATATTCGTCATTCCAATGCCATAATTAGCCGTACGCCGTATGCTCCTGGAATGTCGCTAGGAGGGGTCGGGCCTGTCAGAGTCAAGGCGTACTTAGAAGTTATTTCGAACCATTATCTTATGGCCCCAAATTACTGGGCTCAGCGAAGGGAGTGCACTGTGCAGGCTTGTAATAAATACAGGAGTCGGCATTGTTAGAGTATAACATTCCTGACGTGACTTCTGGGAGGCGGTCCAGTTAAACTGGATCTAAATACCAAACCTCTTACATCCACATAGCACATCCCCTGTGGAGGCTTTGATATTATAGGGTACAAAGCTTCTACAGCCAGCAGTTCAGCTGAGGTGGCGGAGACCAAGTCACATTGTAAATATTATTTTCGTTCTCCGGGATCCAAGATGAACTTTGCTGGCAAGAAGTAACACGTATATGGTGAAGGAAGGCTTTCTTTTAATTTAAGGATTCAGATAGTAAAGTGCTCCGGTTGGGTAACTAATCCAACAGGCGCCATCTTGTTGGTCAAAATATGGTGTAGACTGGTATTCCCAAGCAGGGTTCCTCCAGCAATTGCTTGGGGTTCTACCAATCCCGGTTCCTTTCCTTCATCTCCCATCTTTTTTTTTTGTAGTTACAAAAAGAAAACAAGGTTTCATCCAGAGGTTCCTCGAGCAATGAGTAGATTGTCACCTCTCAGGCCTGTTTAGGTGACACCAATGATCTTTTTGGCTATCTGTAAGGGCGATATTCTTCCCAATGACCACCACACTAATATACTGTGAGCTATGGATATATAGGGGGTTCCCTAAGAGCTAGAAGATGCTTCAAGGGGTCCCCCCATGTTAGAAAGGACAAGAAAGTCTGCTGTAGACCAACCATTCTCAACCGAAGTTCCATGAAACCCTAAGGATCCTTCAGGGCTTGCCAGGTGTTCCCTGAGCTGTGGCCCACTTGTCTTCGTATTGTGTGCCTACATAGTTCCAGGTCTAATGTCACTTGACACAATCATGACCCTAGGGTTCCTCCAGAGGTTTCTTGGGGTTCCTTGTACAATGAAGAATTTGTGTTCAGTTTAAGTGACACCAATGATGTTTTTGGCTATCTGTAAGGGAGACATTCATCCCAATGGCCAGCAATTATAAGAGGAATTCTTGTCAATGACCACTACACTAATCTACTGTGAGCTATGGATATAGAAGGGGTTCCCTAAGAGCTAGAAGGTATTTCAAGAGAAAGTCTGCTTCTAGACCAACCATTCTCAACCAAGGTTCCATGAAACCCTAAGGATCCTTCAGGGGTTGCCAGGCGTTCCATAAGCTGTGGCCCACTTGTCTTTGCATTGGATGCCTACATAGTTCCTGGTCTAATGTCACTTGGCACAATCATGACCCTAGGCTTCCTCCAGAGGTTTTCTTCTACAATGAGCACTTTGTGTTCAGTTTAAGTGGCACCAATGATCTTTTTGGCTATCTGTAATGTAAGAGGCATTTTCCCAATGACCACCACACTAATGTACCTGACCTTTTCCCCTGCTTATAAAGGTGGCATTTGGACCACCATTGTAGGAATGACACCTTTCACACTGAGCATCATTGGGTGTTACCCCAATGAGCCCCAGTCAATTTTTTACCAGGGGTTCCCTGAACATTATTTTAAGGGTTCCACTGGGGTAAAAATATTGAGAAAGGCTGTCCTAGACTATAAGTCTTCCAGTGATATAGCTAAAATAGGGCTGTAGCCAACTGACCAGCAGAAAACCCATGATTACTGCTGAGAGGTAATAGAGGCAGGTTTGACTCTGATCCTACCCTTCAACAGACCACATGGACGAATGAAGGGGGATGCCACCATTGGTGGTACTGTCTCCAGCCGTGCTAAGCATCCTGGGGTATTTTACGGAATTCTTAGCTTGCAGTGGGCAAGGTTATAAGGTTTTAAGTGGACCTTTATAGACTAAGTGAAAATCTAGAAGAGAGCATCTAGAAATGTAACTTAACCTATAGTACCTTAAATAAGGTTCCTTTTTCCAGAATTTCAAAAATAGCAGTGCACCTCTTTGTATGTGAGTGTGCCTAGTCACTAGTGGGCCTACAACTTCATATCTGTGTGAGATATTTTGGGAGATTTTGACATATAGTCTTGTCACCATGGTCCTGCTCACTGTTCTCCTGGCTGGAGGATTTAAAGTGGGGAAGAAAAGCCCTGCCTTTGCCAAGATGGCCATTGTATGCACAGACAATTGCATGGTGGGTCAGTAATGGGGAAATATCAGCTCCGGGAAATCACGGGCAATACTGTACCTGGTACTTTGCCCTCTGCCTGATTTTTTAGGCAGCTTCCAGAGTGTAGTTCCTCGTTATTGCTATATTGTGTGTTCAGGATAGATCTGCGTTAAGGAATAAAACCCCTTCACCCATCAAACCATAAATCCGTCGTGTTCTCCGTGTGGATTACCACTAAACCCTTCCCAAGGTCAGCCTGGGATGAAGGGCTGTACAGTTCGGAGACCCTTCAAAGAAGTCGAATTCTCCTTTCTTGTGCATGCATCCTGTTAGTCTTGGCTCCTAAGACAGATCACATCTAGAAATAACATGACACAAAGTTTTCTACAAGGCCATAGCAAACTCCATGCGTCTCCGTATTTACAGACTCTAAGCTCTGTTGTTGCATGGGTTGGACCTTTCTCTTATTGGAATTGCAATGATAAGTTCAGGTCCACCATCAGGTTGTATGAAAGGCTCAGTATTTGCTCTCTTCGTTGAAATGTTTGCTCCCAAAACATGAAGTGCTCCAGTGGCCAAGGTACTGGGGAAATAAAAAAAAAAGAGAAAGACTGTATATTGAATGGGCCAACCTGTGCTAGAGGCGGAGGATCAGCCTCACTGCGGGACGTTTGGAAGGATTTAATCCCTGCTGACTCCCAGCCAGTATTTTAGTATTCAACTTAAAAGGAACTCTGTTGAATTTCAGCGTGCAAAATTAATTTTTGGAAACTTGGCAACTTGCATTGGCACGGCAGCTCAGAAGTGTATTTGAAGGATGAAAAAGCAGAAGATTTCTCCTGTCATGGAGCTGATGGACTCAAGATGGGATTATTCAATGGTCAAAGCAGGACTGCTACACTTTGGAGTCTTCAGCTGATGCTTATGGGCTGAATTAAAAACATTGACAATGACATGAAGTGCGCTGCATGGATGTTAACACAGACAGATCATTAATATTGTAAAGAGACACTTTACAGCTATTTTATCTAAATACATTGCATTGCCCTAAAGCAGAACTCCAGTGAAGGTGGGGGGTCTGCTAATAAATACGTAAACTGATCATAGCCACAGAGCACCCTAGGGGTATATTTTGGCACACAGAAAGTATTTTATGCCAATACAATTATAATATAATAAATGGTAATAGTATCATATTGTTACTTAACACAGGCCTAACAATGGGAGGCTTGAAGAATCTTGGAATGGAAGTCGGACCCATGTAGTGTCCATGCTTTGCACACCATCTACTGCAATGACATTCGTAGAAGAGACAATGGCACCAAATGGCTTCTATATTTCTTCTATGTGTGGAACAATCAAGCTGGATTTCCCATTAGGCACATTGGACCTGTGGCTAAAATCCACAATGGTAGGACCGTGACCACTCTGGTGGTAACCATAACTCTGAGTGTGGCCAAACTGCTTTAAATATTGAGGCTTAACGTGGCAGACTGAAGGGTTAGTTAGTGTGAGCCACATACATTGCGGGGGAGTCATGAGTCAATAATGCAAAAAAGCATTGATCAATAGCATGCAGAGTTCAGTGCAGGGTGGACATATTGCTGTGCAGATGCATGAGTAGCCTGGAGCAGTCCACAGCCAGCAAGGGCCCCTTGCAGCAATTCACAGCCCTTGCTTGCAAGCCCATCCTTAGTTGACAGCTCAAGGTGCAGACTGTACAGGTAAGGGTGCGTGCTGTGAGTTTTCAGCTGAGGGTGGGCTTGCAGGTAAGGAACATGCAAGCTGCTGTAGGGGCCCCTGGTGGCTGAGGATTGCATGCCCTGCACACGTGGACCTGAGATGCAGAGATTGGGGTGGAGCAAAGAGAGAAAAAGGGGGGAGGTATGGAAAGTGGGGGTAGAAAGAGAGAGGAAGAGTGAGAAGAATGGCACAAAAAGAGGAGATGAGGGAGGGAAAGATAAATATAGATATTTGGATTTGGGGCCCTCTAGTCAATTTTGCAAAGGGGCCTTTCGTTGTCTGTGCCTGCCACTGGGTCGGTGCAATGGTCTCAGAGATATAGAAATATATACAGCTATAGATCATTGCACCTGAATCAATAGCTCACAATGCCCCCCAACACATGAAGGAAAGGTGTCCAAGGCCAGTTGCAGTGGAGAGATGCAGCTTCTGTGCAGCCATGGCACCAAGTTCAGGTAAGTAAAACAACAGAACACCATTGCTTGGGGTTGGGAAGTTACTGTGCTGGCTATTGTGTTGGGGGTTTATCGTTCTGGGCTGATTTTGTAGGGTTTTAGTGTTCTGTGGGTTATTCTGTTGGATGTTTTGGGCTGGTTGGGCATTTGTCTGCTAGTGCTCCGGGTTCCTGAATTAAGGGTGGCCTTACAGATTCTACATCGTTAGATTCTACATTGTGGTGAGATGGCTCGGCTCCTGGCACATCTCCCATGTAGATTATGGCAACACTATCAGTGGAAAACCATTGATTTCCATCTAATGGAAAAAAAGAAACTATATATAACTATATATTTAAATGGTAAAATACTAATATAGGTAGGAAGCTGGGATGCTCCTGGTGCTGCCACTGTTTCTGAATGACAGGAAGCTATTGGGTTGCTACAAACTATTGGGAAAGGTAAGGGATTGATGGAAAGAATGCCATGGTTTGTATCGAGATATAATCATTGGTAATCCCTGGCAACACATTAAAATAATTGTGTGGCCAGGAGCATTGATGGTTTACTGGGATTTTTGTCATTCATGGCTAGGACAACCTTTATCTACATCAACCATTGATGCTTCTGGTCACACAGTTATTTTTATGTATTGCCAGTGCATTCCTCCTATCCATAGATAACCCACAGAGGCAAATTGAATTTATTATAGGCAATACTCCAGCTATGGGTCTCCCATTGTACATGTTCCCCAATCACCCAGTTTATAACCAATCTAATTTTAACTCCAAGCAGCTATAAATGAACATCAAATAATGAAGTTATATACACTGTAAAACATCCCTAATATATTTATAAATGGAAGTACCTAAATATATTATGATTTCATTCCTTTGCAATCCCCATAAAACAGCATTTAGAATGAAGAAGGGGCAGCTGCTCCCTCACTTGTCCAATCGAAAGCCGGGGGTCAACAACTTGACCAAGTTGTATTGCAGCAGAGGAAAGGGAGGTCACTAATAGACAAATCCCAGGACTATACAGGGAATACAAATTATTGGCAGGTAAAACTGCTAAAAATTATTTATATTAAGAATGCTTTTATTGGTTTTGTTGGCAATCACGCTTAGTAAATTGTATACAAAGAAACTTTTTTCTACTGTGATTTAACAATTACATGAATCTTCAATATCAATGGTGTTATCTAGTGACCTTAAATCAACTAACAAGCCCACTTAAGATCATTTTAATAAAAATTCCTGATCTGGAAACCTCACTTACAAAAAAATATAGAACAAGTCAAGAGACAGGGAAGATATCCATCTACACCCGGAGGACCTGATTCCCCTTTATTGGTTCTAATGCTGGCCGCACATTGCTTCATATTTCAAATAGATTCAACTACAACTACTAAATTTAATTTAAACATTCAATCTACAAAAATCCATTTGGTAATTGGGTATACTTGATCATGTTTCACATGTTGATTGAACAACCATTGTAAATTCCCACTTTTTGCTTGATCAATGCCGCATTCCTTACTCCATGGGCACCAGTAATGTAAGTTACTCATCCCGCTATTGGTGATAAAAGCGGTGATAGTGACGTGCTAGGAGATGCAGGCTGATTGCCTGTTATAGCATTAATCTGGGCTGTCCTGCGGCCAGTGTGGTATTTTGTTGGATTTACTGTTTTTGACCCTGAGATTGTATGGACTTGGACCGACCTTTGCCTGTGCTCTCGACTCTGCTTCGTC
Source organism: Pyxicephalus adspersus (assembly GCF_032062135.1). NCBI lineage: Eukaryota > Metazoa > Chordata > Amphibia > Anura > Pyxicephalidae > Pyxicephalus > Pyxicephalus adspersus. Next base: position 154,011,074 of record NC_092859.1, read on the forward strand.
TTTGCCCTTGGATACCTCATTTGGTGGACTGATTACCTGTGTATGACCTCTGGCTCTGTATTTTGGACTTGTCTCTGCTGAAATCCTTTGTATTGCATTATCGGTGGGCTCCTGGTTCTGTCAGTCCTTCACCAGATGCCATCCCTTGCATGCAGAAATCCTGGGGTAACTGGGAAGACACAACTAACCTCCCGGGGCTGAGCGGGGGCTTGCTATAGGCAAAGAGTGCAACATTAGATTGGAGGACTGGCGTCTGAAGAGTTCTGGTGCTGGAGGTCCTTACCGAACAAGGCTGGTAGATAGGTGGCAACCAGATGAACAATGAAGATCAGTAAGATATTGATCATTTACCTGGCTGCCCAGTGTATGCCAAGCAACCGTTCAGTATAGTGTGTCCAGTTCTTAGAGCCTTACTTACAAAAAGACATAGAAATAATTTAGAGACTGGCAAGAAAAGTGGTAAAAGGTATCCAGGGAACATCTGATTGTGTCATGGGATCGGGAAGGCATTTTTTTCCCTCTGTTGGAGTAAATTGTACCCGGGGTTTTTTTGCCTTCCTCTGGACCAACTATGTTCATAGGGTTTTTATCTGGGATGTGTTTATTTCCCTAGTGTTTGAATTTAACAGATTTATGTCTTTTTTTCAACCTAACAATGTAATTATACTGATCAAACAAAGCTTCAGCAGAAGTAGCAACATAGATGAAATTAAGAAGAAAACAATACAAAAGCGGGGAAACACGATAGACTTGATTTGTTCTATTTTTGGTAAAATTGACCCAAAATATTGGCTGTCCTTACAGATTAATACAGATTATATGTGCCACCCCCTAGGGAAACAAACTTACACCAAGCGTTTGAACTCCTATTTAGAAATGGGTTCAGAAAGAGGTCTATTAGATACTTTCACATTAGCCATATAAGACACATAAATCATTGTAAGTATAAATCATTCATAAGAAAGGATCTCCTTCATTTCTTATTGACTTCTTTAGAGGAACGCAAGACTTACATTCATAACTCTATAGTTATCCATAACAATAAATATATATCTATACCTTGAATAATCCAAAGATATTTCAAGGTTTAGTAAGAGAGTGAGTAAGAGGATTTAAACAATCAACCAAGGGCAGAATGGTGGCTCAGTGGTTAGCTCTCTGGTCTTTGCAGCGCTGGGTGCCAGGTTTGAATCTCGGTCAGGACACCATCTGCATGGATTTTGCAGGTTCTCCCTGTGTTTGTGTGGGTTTCCTCCCACATCCCAAAAACATGCAATTAGGTTAATTGGCTCCCCCCAAATTTGTCCTTAAACTGTATTAAAGAAAAATTACTACATTAATGACATATAACTTTGGTAGGGACATTAGATTGTGAGCTCCTTTGAGGGACAACTAGTGAAATGACTATGGACTTTGTACAGCACTATGTAATATGATGGCACTATATAAATACTGTGTAGTAATATTAATAACCCAATTCATTAAAAAGATGAATTGGTAGCTAGTTCACACACACAGACATTGTGGTATTATCTCTTTCCCTACTTATTCAATGCACTTGGCTGCTGGAGAACAAATCCTTTTCTTCTAAACTGATCTTTTTAATCTTTTCCTGCCATGGTTTTATCTAGGTTTATATGTCCCTATGCTTAAATCTTTCCCATACCTGAACACAAATTAGGATTTGAAGTATCAATTACAAAGCTATATGATATATTAGCCTGGAAGATACACATCCTGGTTGCAATTATAAGCTTCAGGTATGTTGCAATAGGATGAAACTCCATTCTTCTACAAAACACACAGTCTCTTTCCATTCGGCAATAATAGGGAAAATCCCATTGTAAAACTTTGAGAATATCCTGGTGGCATTACAATAAACTTGCTCATAACTTGCCGAAGCTTAACAGAAATACACAAATTTCAAGAAAATGATGACTAACTGGATTCTTCCTGTTAGCGTGTTAGGTGTCAAAAATCACAACCTGAAAATTCATCAATTGATTTCGATTAAATCATTTCCAGCATGCCAGCTCCAAGATTTATTTCTGGATTCTGGTCAAAATTTGCACAGCTACCTGGTGTGGCTGCTGAAGCTCGGTAGATGGTGGGAAATCCACTAACAAAGGATTGTTGGCATGTATTTGGTTGGTTAGCTCACATTTACCCGGTTTACTGACGGGTGAGCTAAAAAACATGGCAGACTTTGCATTATTTGCTTGTTTTTCCATTAAGCATATAAAAAAGGACACATATAAAGAGAAAAGCATATATGCAAAAATTACATTTTAATAGTACAAGTTATATTGATTGCTCATCCTCAGTCTAATATTATTTGGTAAATCAGAGACAGACATTAGGAGGTGCAAAGTGTGTCACTGCACAGGGGCCCGTATCCTCCCTGCCTCAAGGACCCCCCATAGGGGTCCCAAGTCTGCACTGCACAGGGGCCCAGTATTGGCTCCGTCCACCTATGTGTTGAATAGTTACCTGTGTTATGTTGTGGTATAGATGGAGCGGCTCCTTCCTGCATTGGAGCTCAGCATTAAGAATGCCAAATCAAAAAATGATCCCAAATTTCATGTGATGCATGATCCCAGCATTCTCCATTCTTTTTAAGAATTCTAGGAAATTAGGGATAACATTGAGGGACCTTTCACATCTATCTGCCTTGGTGTTGCCCATTAATGTGCATTGCGCTAAGGCAGCCCATTCAAATGAACAGACATTCCCCGACACAATGGGGCTGATACATTAAAGATCTCCAAGACTGGAGCAGATAGACTATCATGAGAGAACCTGGATGATCCAGCAAACCAAGAATGGATTTCCTATAAATCATTTTCTATTAGCTAGTTTTGAATCCTGGACCAGATCCATTCCAGGTTTATTGGTAGTTTAACTTCTCCAGTCTTGGGGAGCTTTTATAAATCAGCCCCAATGCAGTCAATTACTGTGCATGGTGATTTTGCTGCAAAACTTCTATTGGTTTAATGCTTTGGTTTGATTATTTTTCATCCAGCAGGGCCACAAAACATAAATCCCTTTCCTCCCTCCATGCATAGCAGCCCAGTGGTGTATTAAAGTATATTACTGGGTCTTCCTCTTTTGTGCAGCCACCCACTATCACTCACCTCAAGTTGCTCCCGAAACTTTTTGTTGCATGACCTTGCATGACCTGAGGATGCCTCAGGGCAAAACCAGAGGTGAATGACAGCAGACGGCAGCACGGAAGACCAGACACTGGAAGAGGTAAAATACTTATAATGTGGATGATACCAGGGTAGTGCCGGGGGATTGGGGGCTCTTGTCCTAGAATGGGGGGTAATAAATCAGGGTCCCCCCCACAGCCAGGGGTAACAGTACACTTTGAGCTAAAGTGCTGCTCTATGAACATAATATGGACTCACCTAAATAAAATATAACACTCCATCATCACAAATAAACTTCTACATTGACTTCCATTGCAGCTCTCTACATCTCAAAACCAGTATGGGAGTGCAGACATTTTCAATTTTTGTCATTGGAAAAGATCTTTCGAGATCATTTCCAGCAACAAAAGAATGACAGATGAATAAACAAGCACACAATACCATTCTGTTCCATGGAGAGTGGGGATCGAGCGAGTGACACCCCGCTGTGCTCTTTTCCATTGACTTGTATAGCAGTTGCACTCCGTTGGTTGGCTGTGATGAGAGACTTGGTGCAAAGATTGCAAGTCTGAGCATAGAGCGGATATCTAAAGAATTCTCAGCCCGTGACTCTGACTCTGGGTTCCACTTTGAAGGTTATTTTGCACCTGTAGTGCAAAACTGCAGATTGGACCCCACTAGGAGCCAAGAAAATTGCACCAAGAAATGGCAAACCTTACTGCAGGTACGGCGCAACCATGCGATCAAAAGTGACTTCCCATTTTAGGAGATCTTCTACAAACACCTGCAAAAAATGAACCCCAAGGGAAAGGAAGCCATTGGAAATGCGTCTGAGCCCATGGCAAAACACTACGGCTCACTGTGGGTCTGAAATGGCCTTGTCTATGGCCCAGCTGGGGAAATCTCAATTCAGGACCACCGTCCTAAAATTTTTTGTTTGTGTTGGTTTTGGAGGCAACCCCCCCCAGTCTTTTCTTGCAATTTTATAAAAAAAGGACATTTTAGAGGTATGCAAAATAAAGGAATTTGAGTTTATGTTGCACAGAAATCTTGTTTTGTTTGAGGACTGTGATGTTATTACGTCACATTTTACATTGTACAATATATTGTTAAAAATCATATCTGACCATAAAACCTGAAGGTTTTCTTGATGATGCATCCCAGTGCTGTCATATTTTGACATTTATATGATGATATACCCTGATAATTACGCCCTTTACACATACGTAGGTGCAGACACCCCGTGCCCGGAATTCCCCTCTTCTTAGTATCTCTGATCAATGATTCATTTACCTGCTGCACCATTCAATACTTTAACCTTCTTTGTATAACTCTGGCAGCACTCCTGTATTACATCCCAATACTACAACCCCCCCCCCCCCCCCCCCCCTGTACTATGATAATCGGCACACCTGTCTTCCTGCTCCATTGTTTGTATGGTTGGCTGTGTTTATCATTTCAAGTACCAACCCGCATCCCAGTATCAGTGTGTGTGTGAATTCCTGGCCCGGGGTGAATGAGCGTTCAGGTCTATCCTTAGAACTGATCTAAAAATAGCTACGCTACACTCCATTTGATCCCAGCGCTCGAGAACTGGGGAATCCCTGTCACCTTATCCCCCTGATGATACACCGGGCCTACAGCTTGGTCTACGGACAGCTGGTATAGGACAATGGGGTTGTGAGTACCTGTCTACCTTCATATTAACCCGTCAGATAAAAAGGAGCAAAAGTATTACAGTCCAGGTTTCTGAATCATCTTTTAAGGATAACTTATTTCATAAAGTAGACCATTGCCATTACCAACAGCGACACAGGCATATGGGCATTTCAAGAAAAGTTCATACCCTAGTAGGTACGCAACTGCAACCCCCATGGTCCCTGGAGGGGTAATAACGTGGGGGCCAAAAGCTGAATATGTACAGGAAATTACAACTCCTCTACTGGGTCCACTCTCAGAAACATTGCATACAAGCAGCATGACCTCACGACTTCCATTGCATGACCCAGGCACCAAGTCCTATCCTAATATACCCCAATAGTATGGCTGCACGTCCATGCTCTCCTCCATTCTCTCCTGCACTCCTTCCCTGAATTTACTCTCGGAATCATTGCGTGCAGACATCAAGACTTTGCATCTTCCATTGCATGACCCAGGCACCCAATCCTTTCCGAATATACATCCACCACATCCTCAATAGAAACATAAAAAGAAATTTTGTGGAACACCACCAAACAATGGGACTTTTTAGGCCAGCTTTTACCAAATTTAGCCAATTAGGCAACACATATTGAAATCACAAACCTATGATCCACAGGATGTAATGGGACAGCATGCAAAGAAGGTATCCACATTGTAATATAGGAAAGTCAGTGGTTCTGCTAGCATGGAAGGAAATGGTTATTCACCAAAAGTTTAATATTGATAAGTACCCTGCTGTATCTGAATGCCTCCATATTTGGAGGAGTGTATTGTCTGATACTTGAATTAACTTCCTAATGGAACCTACCGCAACTTAAAGAAAAGACATTGAAGTTCTGGATAATATATGAGAAAAATATCTGAGATCTATTAGCTATCATCTTGAAAAGTAATCCTTTGCTGCTATTCCATTTATCCTCCATTCATTCAGTGGAAGAGTTTTTGGATGTCCACATACATCAGATCTCCTTATTTTTCCTGAGGAAGCGGTTTTATTTCGTGAAACGTGCAGAAAAGATTGGGCGCACCCTCAGTGTAAACCCCAACCGGAAGTTCTATGTTATACATTGATTTTATTTTTATGTTTGATTTTAATGATATTTTGTTTGTGATTTAGATTTGTGTTGTCTAATTGGCTAAATTTGGTAAAGGTTGGCCTAAAAAGTCCCATTGTTTGGTGGTGTTCCACAAAATTTCTTCTTATCTTTCGGAATATACCCCTATAGTTAGGCCCCTTGTCCTCCTGTTCTCCTCTCCTGACTATACTCTTAAAATCCAGACATCAAGACCTTGCAACTTCCATTGCATGACCCAGGAACCCAGTTTTATCCAAATATACCCCAACAATATGGCTGCATGTCACCAAAATAGCTGGCATTGGATTTGGGGACTGGCATGGAATTAAGAGAGCTGCTGCCCAATAAGGAAATAAACATATCCCAGATAAAACTCTATAGATATAGCTAATCCAGAGGAAGGCAAAAAAAAACCCTGGATCAATTTTCTCCAACAGGGGAAAACAATTCCTTCCTGACCCTTTGAGGCAATCAGACGTTCCCTGGATCAGCAGTCTCTGTTCTCCTTACTTGAAAGCCTTAATCCCCAGTTATATTCTGTGCTTCTAGAAATCATCCAGCTTGATGCATCATCAATATTTTTGCAATCCGAGGTAGGTTAATATATTCTATATCCAAAAAATAGTTTTTACTATGCGAAGACTTAGCACCAATTACCCTTTTGTACACATCCATTGACCAAATCAGCCACAGATGCCCTAGCACTTCATGTCTATGCATTCGCTTGTCTGCATTCTAGATTTGGCCTTGGATATATTATCGCAGCAAGCAGCACGGGTAATCTGGCCCTGGGGGGAGTTAAACCCAGCACCCAGATGTTATCAATAACATAAAATATAAATCAATCTAAAAATAAATATAAATTCAGCTCTGAGCTTTTTCCGTAGGGTCAGGCACCGGCCTCACTGAGGATGGGGGGGTGTGCAATGTTGTAATGCATTACTAAAAATATCAGCGTCTGGTTTTTAATGGACTTGTACATATCCATACATTGCGTCTGTGTTAATCTATTCCAAGCGGTGCCCGTTCTGTAATAGGATTGGGTTACACATTGCATCGTATTTCTGCAGTGCCATGATGCCATATCGGGAGGCCAGCAGCGTATGTTGGGATCACTAAACATGTGCAGAGTTTGGGAATTTCAGTAGTAAGGCTGTAAAAAGCTTTACTAGGTATGTGAGTAATTTTAGAGGCCCCTGTGCTTTGTAAAATAAGGGAGCCTGGGGAATTTGCCCCGAAATATACAATCCGTTTTATGTGTCTGTCTGTGTTCAGATCATCACAAGCTTCTCTATGCAGGTTAATAACTTCTGGATTGTATAACCAACTCTTGGTTCGTAAACAACCTCTCCGCTTCACTGCTAGTGTCACCCAACAATATTCTGACTTTAATGTTCTTCTAGCTGTACCTGTGCCCCTCTCAGGGGTTGTAGGGTGGGTTAATGCCCTCCAGAGGGGCGCCATTGGGTATCACTTGCTTTTACCCCAAAGAAGTTTCCAAAAACATTGAAACTTCTTCTGTCCTTCTGGAAGACAAACTTGTACTAATATTACACACTGGTTATATAGCACCATCATATTACACAGTGTTGTACAAAGTCCATAGTGGTGTCACTAACTGTCCCTCAAAATCTAATGTCCATAGTCATAGGTCATTAATGACTTATACCTATACTATGGGGTCATAAATGTAGTCGAAGGGTCAATTTTTAGGGGGAAGCCAATTAACCTCACTGCATGTTTTTGGGATGTGGGAGGAAACCCAGACAAACACAGGGAGAATCTGCAAACTCCATGCAGTTAATGTCCTGGCTGGGAATAGAACCTGCGACCTAGCACTGCAAAGGCCGGAGAGCTATTATGTTTTTTGGGTGCAACACCATCATATCATCATGCTGATGCAGAATGATTAGGGCTAATAAATTTTAAACCAGTTTGATACCTTTCAGATATATTAAAACATCAGGTGTGCAAAGTATTGAACCCTGTACAGACTTCCAATAAATGTCAGAAGAAGTCCAATGATGTCCAATGGATTCATTGATTTCTATTATCCAAAATGGGAACCTTTATACACTGAAGTTGGGGGGCGCACTTTACAGAGGGGTCTTTATGAGGCTTCTATATTATAAATGTATGCAACCGGAACCGATTGCAAATTGTTAAAACAGTGTAATCCTTTTAATTTTTGCTGGCTAGCTGGTAAGTGTGCTTGGACATGTTTGCATTGTGTTTGTCTGTAAATAGCAGTTCAGATCTGTATTCAATGGTTAAACCTTCAGTTGTTAATGTAAGATGGAGAGCACATCTTAGGCACACAAGTGGGATAATGATTGCTGGAAAGGATCTTTTGTGATCGTGTTTGGTGACAGATGAATGAATGAGCGCTGTACACAAATCACCATTCTGTTCTAGTGTTTACCCAGAAATTGTTTTTAAGCTGGGTGGGAAGAACTTGTAGGTGGCCCCTGTATTGTGATGCAACTCTTTGTAACCATCTAAAAACAGCCGGGTGGTTACTGAAAAGTGCCGGGTGGTGCACCCAGCTAAAAGGGGCCGGGGAGAACACTGGAGAAAGGATGGAGGAGGACTGGTGAGCGGCACCCCCCTGTGTTCTCCTTCTTGAAAAAACACAGTGCTCGTTCCTGCTTGGTCATTCATTGGCAGATTAATGAACGACGTTGGGTGACTGCTGTACATATGTCAGATTTTTGCCTGAGACAAGCACCATGTCAGGTGAGAATCATCTGACGTATACATAGCCTTACAGTTCCTTTTCTTTAGAAAGACCTTTGCTGTCTGGGGTAAGCTGTCATCTTTCTGCAGTTCTGATCCCCCCTCCTTATCTTTGCCGAGGCTACAAGGCTACATACACACGTCACTGGAGACTAATGCTTGTGCCAAAAATCTGAGCGGTCCCCTGGTGTCATCCATCAATCTGGAGCACTAGAACTGCTCTGGCGGATTGATGAATGGCAGATCGGAGATGACCATTGTTGCTTTTCTATGCAGGGGTGCACAGCAGCGTCCCATTTGCTCGGTTTTTAACAGAACATCGCTCGTTTGTTCATCTGTCACTGGAAACAATCAAAAAAGCAATAGTAATGTGTGCATATCCTAAGACAAACACACTGTAAGATATACTGTAGCAAACCTTTTGTCTTGATGCACCTGGGTTTTATTTACCTATTTCAAACTGAAAGCTCAATTAGGCTTTAATGAGATTGGATTAACTTTAATACCCTAAAATAAACTCCTGGATCAGAAGCTCTGCCTTGGCATATGGAGAGGTTACACTATATATAGAACTATACACTATATTTCAGAAGGTAGAATGTATACACATTTCCAAATTAGATATTTTAATTTGTTTTATTTTTATTTTGTAAAACTAACTGGACATCATGTTTCATTTATCAGAATAACCTGATTTATGAGCATGTGCCCGACCATTAAGAAATAGGCAGACTTCACTTTCTGGCACATGTTCCTAATCTCGGCTCATTTTCTTGGATTAACTTTCATGCACCATGTTGTCAATATACCCATGTGTAGCCTTTGTCATGGTTCCATGGAAGGTATAAATATAAATATTGCTTAGAGCCATTGACATTTTAATCTTAATTGCTGCATTTAGTGCAGGAACACACAGGAGCAGGGTTGTCCAAAGCCATTCTTTGAGGGTCAGGATTCACCCGTTCAGTATTTATCAGACAATGAGGAAAGTTGTGGTTTACAAAGTGAAAATTACTCCATTTATATGAAAGTCCAGCTTGAAATCCTTGATAACTGGCATTGGAAAGCTCTGCATTAGAAGTCTATAGCTGATATTGTGCCGTGATTGACATTTGATTTCTGCACATTAAAGGAGAAATGGGAAGCTCTAGGAATACTCTTGGCTCCAATTATTTCTATGATCCAACATGGGAACTCTCATACAGTGAAGGGGTCCTGATAAGTCAGTGCAGCTTCTAAATAAATAAATATTTGCAAATAAATGCAACCAAAACCTGTTTTGAATGCAATTTGTTAAAACCCTGTAATACTTTTTTTCTTTTTCTTTTGGATAAGTGTGCCTGGAAATACTTACATTGTGTTTGTTCTTTAAATAGCCTTTTCCATTTGAGCCTTGCTTCGAGATTTTTTTGTCTCAAACAAAGGATATGGAGGGAAGGCTGATCAGATCCCTATTCAGGAATACCAGCTGCTGATGCAAAATGGAAAGCATATCTATTATTATTATTAATATTATTAATAAACAGGATTTATATAGCGCCAACATATTATGCAGTGCTGTACATTAAATAGGGGTTGCAAATGACAGACAGATACAGACAGTGACACAGGAGGAGGAGAGGACCCTGGCCCGAGGAGCTTACAATCTATGAATGTGAAACATCTAAGGCACACACGTGGGATATTGGTTACTCGAAACAATATTTTATGACCATTTCCAGTGACAGATGAAAGAGTGCTGTACACACTGCACTGTTCTGTTCAATGAAAAGGGGAGGAGGAGGGAGGACGAGCAAGTGATACCCCGCTGTGCTCTCCTCCACTGACATGCATGGCGGTCATACCCAATTGCTTGTTCATTGATCCACCAAGGCGGATTAATAAACAGCATTGGGGAACCACTGTACACATCAAATTTTTGCCCAAGGTGAGTGCAAGAATCAATCAAGAAAGCCTAAAAACGATAAAAATTGGAAGTGTGTACGCACCTTAAGGCTACGTATACACTTTAGACTTCCACTAGCGGCACCCCGCTGTGCTCTCTCCCCTTGCATTGTGGGCATTGGTCTATCCGCCAGGACAGATCCATAAACCGCCGCTGTACGCGGCAGATTCTAACGTAGTTAGGCTATGTTCCCGTCTGATTATCGTTTTGGGGCTGATACCGGACGAGAACGTAGTCTAACTCTCCCCTTTAGGAAATATAATGAAGGCAAATTACAGTTGCCATTATGCCGTTATAGAAGAAAACATATATATATATATATAAGTTACTGGAAAAACATTTGTAAATGTATCCATTCTTTTTGTGTTTTCATTTTCCATTGTAGCTGGCTCCATAGGCGTGCATTCTTTGCTTAAACAATTTGTGCCAAAAAGCCCCCTTTCTTTTCCATCACACAAAGTTTGGAGTTACATGAACGTAATATACAACCACTACCTGTCGGCAACAACCACAAATAAGTGTACCTGTCATTTATTGTTCCACAACCACAGTGCGATATTGAATATTCTTCAACCAGAAAATACCAGCAGGAAAACATCCGGTGAACACTAATCTGACTTCTGAGTACTAAAATCTGATTGTTTTGTATTTTGAACATTCTTTTTACTCTTTGTACTGCACAATATGGTTTTACAGTCTAAAACAAAATACAGCTGAAAGGCTGTGTCCCAGCAATGGCATGGTTAAGCATTAGCCATACAACACCTGAGGCTTTTAAACCCTCCCTTTTAAGCTTCACAAATGTTTATTTTGTACTTAATTACCCCACCCACCTCCAGTAATCAGATTCCTAAAATAACTTCCAAACAATAACAGCAAGTTAAACCATCCGGTTCTACTTCACCTCCTGAAGTGATCAACTAGGGCAGCGTGAGAGCTGACATTCAGATTCTTCTAGTAAAGTCAACGCTAAGATAATATGGGTCAAAAATCATCAGAGCCGTTCCCACGATGCACACAGCAATTACACTTTTCTTTGTACTAACCTTTTTATGTCTATAGTTTACCTATGAATAAATAGTGACGTCCAAAGGGGTGCTAAATTTAGTATTTCAGGGTCGGAGGCGCTATGAGTGATTGTTGCTAAAGATGGAAGACGCTCCACAGCCATCAATACATACACATTCTGCGGACTGATCATGACAACAAAGAGGAAATGCAAGTTTGATTCACCTGAACATTCATATTCTGAGCAGATTGACCTAAGGCTAATTTCAGGCCTGCAGTTGACCACAGAGGCCTGCCACAGGCTGAACCGCTCTAATTGGGTTCAATGGAAGAGCTTGGGAAGAACATGAACAAGTTGCTTCTGGACACCCAATTTCATTGCAATTGCCTTCAACTGCAGCTTGCAGAGATTGAAAGCCGTTGTGGTTTCTGCTGGAGGACTGGGAAGAAGCCATCAACTTCCCGAAAACATGGAACTGCAGCAAACCTCAATTATGCTCCAGAGGTTGAGTCTGGCTGACACAACAACCAAAGGGTTGGACTGTGGAAGCTGGACCCCATGGCTAACGGTACTGGTTTGCAGCCGCAAGACAGGGACTTAATGGTGGCTTCATCTTGGGTAAATCTCAGAAGATTAACTTCACACAACCAATTTATCACCAATTTATTCATCAACCAAGCTCATCAAAATGAGCTGCCTAGACATTTTCTGCTGGTGCTGAGCCATTATTTTATTCATAGACATGATATTGATATTCTCTCAGCAGAATGTAATTGAAATTCATCTCAATAAACAAAATTACCAAATGGTTTTGGCTTACTGGTACAGTTCTGGCTTACTGGGAAGTTTAAGGTTGGGTTGAGGTTAAAGACCAAGACTTATAATTATAATGTTTAATTGTTAGGTTAAGTCAGCATTTATGGACCTTTTTAACGTGGGGGGAACCCCTGAAATAACATTCAGGTCTTAAGGTACAGTATATTGTTATCTTGGTCAATTGGAAGAATGTCTCTTACATTGCTGGCCATTGGGAAGAATGTCATCCTTACAGATAGCCAAAAAGATCATTGGAGAGACACAAATTGCTCATTGCTCAAGGAACTCCTAGCAACTTCTAATAGTCTGTGAATATTTCATTCATAAGTGGGCAACATATGCCAACTGCTCTGTTTTTCAGGAAAGTCTTTGGTGTGTTTGCATTGGTTTCCTCCCACATTCCAAAAACATGTACTTAGGATACTTCCCCCAAATTGGACTGCGTTATTGACATATAACTATGGAGATAACATTAGAATTGTGAGCCACATTTTAAGGAGAGCTAGTGATAGCACTATGGACTTTGTACAGCGCTTTGTAATATGTTGGTGATATATAAATTCAAATTAATATTATTAATTCAATAATTTCGATTGCCTGCATGCATCCCCTACCATGTGACATGGCTCCTTCTTCCAACCCCAAGGCTCTACAGGTCTCAATAGCTGGTGGAAGTAATCATGGGAGGCAGTGGTGGAGATCTGAGCGCAGACCAAGGCTTTGACCAACATCTCCCTCCCAATACTAAATAGAAGGAATAGAGTCCCTGACATTCTCTAAGGAACACAGACCTTCAATGGATTCCTACCCCTTGTTGTATTAGCAACTGCAACCCCATCATGGACCTTACACCCCATATACTGCCGGAATGACAATCCAATACCACAAAACCCAAAAACCAGGAAGGCGAGTGAACCTCTCCCCTGCACTACTCGGGTCCAACTGACCTTCCATCAACCTCCAGTGATCTAAACTTTGCTGACTTCTCTACAGCCGACCCCCACCTATAGCCTTTCCTCCCCCACCCTTTTACCCCTTTTTACCTTTTCTAACCCCCCCTTCATCCTATCATATAGTCCCTTCACCTATTACATGCTGCGGACCTACCTTTGCTTCAACGTGTTCTTTTAGAGCCTAAGGAATGAATGTTCCTGATATACAGAATTAGTGGAGGAATGGCAGGGATAATCTATGATTTACCCTGGAGATGAGTTTGAAGGGAAAGGGGACATTATTTTACCCAGATATCAATGTGTTTAGTCATATTGGTTTGCTTGGTTCCGGGTGGGTTGACCATTGTCCCTAATTTTCATGTTACAATATTGAGATACACAAGAACTATATTAGTTATCACAGTTATACAAACAAGTACACCATGAAGACGCTCATGATGTTTTTTGCCATCCAAGCCCCAGAGGAGTTATTATCCAACATTTCACAGCTTGTCATCAAACACTTATAGACTAAAGTAGCAGATTTAGAGACCGTATTAGAAATGATCCTCTGTCCATTCCACCAGTGGCTCAGGTTACACTGACAGTCCACAGTCATCGTCTGATCTTTCTGCCACTGTATTTCTTTCATTACTAAATTTTCAGCCGGACAATCCAGCCGTGTACGTTAAATCCCCGATGGTGTAAACACAGAGCCAAGACTGTGCGGCAGACTGCGGAAGAATGGGCATGTCCAAGCATTCAGTTTAGAAGATGACAGAGTCTGGCTGGCAATCTGCGCTTCTTGGTTCTAGAGCCAGATATTTAGATTTTACTGTACAATAGTGCAAATGATATGCAATAACATAGTTGCCCAGAATTTGCTTGATCAGTGATCAATATTTTCTCATAATAAACAATGTAAATGAAAGACGGAGATAGAGGTGCACCTAATAATAGTAGATTGGCCATTCCCAACTCTCCATGCCATCATGGCTTGGCACACAGACGCTGATTTATACAGCAGCACCATGGCCCAGCAATGGCCCAACTTCTTTAAAAACTAAAAGATACCCTGGCACATTGCTAAAGGCCGGAGCCCTTTCAATCTTTGGGAAGCAAGTGAAACCCCATTTGATTTCATTAGAGTTGAGATGGTGTGCGTTGACACAGGGTGGCCAACAGCGGGGACAAGGGCTACTTCTGTACTGGGCCCTGATCAAAAGAGCTTTTTGCAATGCTGAAACTTTTAGACATGGGGATAGGGAGTCTAGGAACCTTAAATATTCCCAGGTTCGGTTCATTCTGGCTTAGTCAAATATTGTTCACTGAACATTAAACCAAGTCGAATCATTGTTTACCTTACCAACCGTTTGGCTGGTAAGGCAAACATTGGATAGGTGCCGATTGTTAAGGTATACAGGGAAGCTTTTTGGTAGTTTTTTCAAGGGAGGTTCATGCTATGAACACTGCCTGCTATGTACTGCAGGTACAATTTGGCTGGGAGCCAGTTGCTATCTTGCCAACTGTTTTGAAGTCCATCCGCTCACATTTCACATTTTGCTCACATAGGTTTGTAGAAATTGCACATGGTAGAAGCATGTATGAATGAAAGAAGAGGAAACCCATGAAAAGGAATCACATGACTCTGAATATGTTGTGTGATATGTTCTCCCACCCCCATACACCCTTCATTATATATCTGCCCCATAAAAAAAAATAATATGTCCTGCATTCCCTCTATTACCTAATTTATGGTTACTAGGAATAAGATTCAAGTTTGATCCCACTATGAGTTCAACTTACATTGTTTGCTTTGGTATTTGCCAAAATTCTAGCAGACGAAGGCTACCCTAGCAATGGTCAATTGAAAATGAATTTGCTAACCAAGCATCAGCATGTGCTGCAGACCTTTATAAACTAAAAGAGAAGTCAAAAAGATGAAAATGTACATTGCTGTTATAAAACTAACAATAATACAATACAATAACAAGAGTTCTGCAACCATCTGCATGAACAGTTAATCTACCAACCTTGGGTGGTTGGGTTATTGGTGCATCTTTCTGAGCACCAAGGTAAGGGGGGATTTGGCATCTTCTTGGTGGCTTGGGGCAGCATAGTCTAGAACAGACTTTCTCAGCAGGGAGGATCCCTTGAAATAACTTTGAGGTCCTAGGAAACCCCTGCTATAAGTATCCATGGCTCACAGTACATTAGAGTGGTAGCCAGTAGGAAGTATGTCATCATTACAGATAGCCAAAAAGATCATTGGCATTAATGGTAATTAACCTAAGAGGTCCAAATCTTTCAAGGAACCCCCAGATTCTGTGGAGGAACCCTGGTTGAGAAACACTGATCTAGCAGCATCATTTTGGAATGGGCTTAGAGGAATATATATCTAGGAACATGCTCATGGTAAACTAAACATAGATCAGCTCTTGTTCCTCTCTTTGTTCCTCTCTTACTCAGCTTCCCCCATTATCTACAAACCATTGAAGTCATTATGATGCAGGTCCTTTAAACATGATCTCCAGGTGCCTGAAAGCACCCAGACCTAACTGATAACTATAAATATGCTTTTCTTTTCTGACATGAGTTCCTCTTTAATTAAATGTCATTGATATCCAATCCCTGTAAGAAGGATGACAATGAAACATCTGCTTGTTACTGG
This sequence comes from Pyxicephalus adspersus, assembly GCF_032062135.1. Lineage (NCBI taxonomy): Eukaryota > Metazoa > Chordata > Amphibia > Anura > Pyxicephalidae > Pyxicephalus > Pyxicephalus adspersus. The sequence continues at coordinate 154,027,112 of NC_092859.1, forward strand.
GATTTTGTACATAATTGCTCAATCATTCTCCATTATTTCGGTATTCCTGGTTACTTCTGCTGGAGCCTTTGATGATGTCACATGTTGGCGATGACATTGTTAATGGGAAATCATTAGACTGGTTTCAGTGATACACTTTCAGTAACTGTACCATCAGAAGATAAGTGTGAGTCGTCCTCTGGATCATCCATGGCGAGAGAGAAGCTTTGATTTAAATAATTGGCTGGTTATCAGATGGATATTTCTTGTATAGGTTGCTGTTCTATTTTAAATTGTTAGCACTTTCTATTACTTTTTGAAGATTTTGCAATACAAAATGGCAAAGACCAAACTTTTCAGGATGTCTATGAAACTTCTAAAAACTTTTACTGATTTTCCGGCCTTATAAAAAGGTAAATCCTAGAAATCAACGTCAATATACAATTGAAAGCATTTGAAAGAAAAGTATCCATTGGTCCTTCCAGAACTACCATCAAGCACTTTGTTCTCAGCCACCTGTGAATACTACAGAACCCCATCCCTTTACTAATATCATATGAGCCAAATCATATTTGGGATTGGTTGTTATACAGTTTGGCACTCTATACGTTGACCTTTGCTTGTTATTGACCTGCATTCATCCTATGGCCATTTTGATTTCTATGGAAGTTCTGTACCTTGCTGGATGGGTGGGGGCTGTTGTGTGTTGACCCAGGGCCACGATCAAGCAGTACATCTGTACCAGGCCCTGTTTAAAAGAGCCTAACACTTGCAATGCTGGAACTTATAGACATGGGGGAGGAGGTACAGGAACCTTACCTAGTATGAGCCCCAAAATTGCTGATGGCAGCCTGTATGGACCATACAAAGGAATGAATGGGGCTCCAGGTAATGAACACAATGTGAAAGGAGATATATTTTTTTGCAAGGGCTGTATGGCACCTAGCAGGCTACAAAGCAATATACATGGGACTCGGAACGTATGACAAATATTGTGGTGTGTATTAAAAGGACAATGTACTAAAAGTAAAGTTGTCCATTAAGTTTGTTGGTGGACACATGGCTGAACCCTTCTTGTTTTATTGCACATTATTAAAAATGTACAGGAAATAGCATCATAGGCATGTAGTTCCAATAGGAAGAATATCTTATAAAAGTCCTGACCATAACACTGCCTTCTAGTGGCAGAACTAATATTTACAATCTAATGCAGCCTTTTCCCACCTTTTTAACAAAGGAGACCCTTATATCAACGTTTAGCATTTCCAGGATACCAATATATATTAACTATATCTACAGCACATCACACTGGAAAGAATTCCTCTTACATTGCTGGCCATTGGGAAGAATATCTTATAAAAGCCCTGACCATAACACTACCTTCTAGTGGCAGAACTAATAATCACAGTCTAATGCAGCCTTTTTCCACCTTTTTAACAAAGGAGACCCTTATATCAACTTTTAGCATTTCCAGGATACCATTATATATTACCTATATCTACAGCACATCACACTGGAAAGAATTCCTCTTACATTGCTGGCCATTGGGAAGAATATCTTATAAAAGCCCTGACCACAACACTGCCTTCTAGTGGCAGAACTAATAATCACAGTCTAATGCAGCCTTTTTCCATCTTTTTAACAAGGGAGACCCCTATATTAACTTTTAGCTTTTCAGGGATCCCTTTCTATAATTACTATATCCACAGCTCACACTGGAAAGAATTCCTCTTATATTGTTGGCCATTGGGAAGGATGTCACCCTTACTGATAGCCAAAAAGATCATTGGTGTCACTTAAACTGACCTGCCAGGTGCAAACTGCTGATTCCTCAAGGAAGCCACAGCAACCTATAGAGCAGGGGTGTCAAACTCAAATACACAGAGGGCCAAAATTAAAAACTTAGACAAAGTCACGGGCCAACCTTGAAATTTATTGAAAAAATTGAAAAGTTTTTCCTTCTCATTAGATATAAAACCTTTCCATATGGAAACAAAGAGGTTTTGCTAATCTTATGCCTGCTGCTGGAACTCCCTCCTTATTGAAATAGCACCACTACTTCAAGTCCCGGCATTACTTGCATCTATAAAACAGACCAATGTGGGGCCACGCATCGGCAGAGTGATGCCGGGAATTGTAGTAGCGGCGCTATTTCAATCCAGCGAAGGGCCAGCTGCAGTTCATATTTAGGATTCCTTTGGGGGCCAAAAAAAAGAATGTTGCGGGCCAAATTTGGCCAATGGGCCAGAGTTTGGTGCCCCTGCTCTAGAGGAACCCTGGTTGGGAAACTCTAATCAAAAATATGAGAATGATTTAGAGTGGAAACTCCGAATGGGGAAACCAATAAGCCTGCACCATCATCTTAAACAGTTGCATCATCAGTGGTCTTCCTGGTTCTCCTTGGGGAATCTTCAATAACATTCACACCGGATATCATACTTATGTGGTAAGAGAACTGGTTTTGTATAATCGTTGTCTTGGCTTTAGCAATGTAGGTGTCATTATGCCAACCCTAACCTAGCCATGATAGAATGAAAGAAATCTGCGGAGATTCTGATACGTCGCATTGGAAGGATCTGATCTGCATACTGGATGGGTACAAATGTTGGATTCGTTGGCTAATATTGGTTTGCTGGCAGTGTTTTCTGAGTATGCCACCCAAGACTCATCAACTAGGCAAAGAAAAAAAATCAATTTTGCAAAGTTTTGCGATTTATTTGGCACTGGCATGGCTTTCCTATGATCCATCGAGATGTTACAAGTTCCAAAAATGGATACAATGTAAGGTATTTTACTGATTTCATGGGTCAGTGTTAGAAAAAATACATTAAATAGTTAAAGTTTAATCATTTCTATAATAAAATGTGCAATTTTAGATCAAGGGTGGAGGGCCCACTTCTAGTCTACCAGGTGGAAGACATTTTTGCTAATTGCACATGGCGATTCTGCTTTCTTCTAAGCAGTTCAGCACAAAACTGCGCACTGCAGATCTACTTATTTCATCTCATTTGCACCAGACAAGGTCTGTCTGAATCAAAAGAGATTCCTTACAGTCTTGAATAACACAAAACATCCACAATGCTCTTGGTAGCTGCACACCATGTGATTCAGGATATCTAGGAGCTCATTTTCTATTCGCAGCAAAGGAGAAGAACATTTTTGCTCCAAATAAGAGCCTGAGTTTGGTAATGCTGCGCCCTGTTAGTTCATGTAAATTGAGATTATTAATGGTAGGTCAAGTGCATGCTCCTGTCTGAAGCTCTGCTCTGTACACCACCCTGTGACTATTTTTTCTCTGTCTCATTTATTTTGATATCACAGCTCTGGATCAGAGGGGAATTTTTAGATCTGGATGCCGTGCAAATGTGATTTAAGTGTCTAGATATTTCTATGTCCAGCAGGCCGGCAGCTTTGGGGTTAATACGGTCACTGCAGTCCTGGTTATGTGTCAGGGAAGCAGCGCCAATGCAGAGTGACATATTTGGAGCACTACATTAGCAGGGTGAGGTTTATTTTATTGAATTATTTAGCAGTATGGAGTCACATAATCCCCCCAGCAGGGAAGTTAAATGATAGAGGGCTGCCAGATTCATCATAGTGTACCCAATACAAATGATGGGGCCACATCGCTCAAAAATGTGATGCATGTTGTGCTTTGGAATGCGCCGCTCGTAGCAATTCATGGCAGTGGAGCAGTTACGGTTTGTATGGGGTGACATAAAGGATTAGGGGCAACCCAGCAGTGCATGTCTTCATCATTTTCTCCCCAAAGTGTTTGTTTTTGCATGGAAATACATACATGTGAAGGAGCAGGTGATCGTCTCACCTGGTCATTGTGATCTGACCAATCAGAAAATTGTAAAATGTGTGAATTATACTGGACTAAAGCTCTGCTTTGAAAAATTATGATCAGGCCGGTATTTAATCCAGAAAGGGACTGGAGATGTCCCCTATATAATGATCGCTCTCAAAAAACATGTTGGATGCTGAGATAACCAGTTTCTTCATGCACCTGCACGGGAGTTATATCATCCCAGCTCAGCCAATCAAGTTGGTCAAATCAGGAAGAGGAGGATGGGGGACAGGTGAGTACAATAAGACAGGTAAGGATATTTTATTGCTGAAGAGACATGCCTATACCGTCTGCCAATTTAACTCACCTTGTCTTCCTTCTGCAGCACCTAGAGGAGGATGGCTCCACCGAAGGTACCTGTGGAATGCAAAGCAGATGAGAAAATTGCTTTTGTAATAGACTGGGGTATCCTCTAATGAGATTTTGATTTTCCGTGACCCTTGTTACACAAAACTTTACCTGGAAGGATGATGATGTCACACCCATGCGGAATACGGGTATAAGATAAGTATAATACTAACCTTTTTTATAGGTACATTTTCACCTAGGGGTTTCAAGGGGTTAGATGTCTGGAAAATGTAAGTAGACCTTCCATTGCATTGCCTCCGATAGGGGTGTTACTTGGATTGTGAATGATCTGGGGTCCCCTATTGGAAGTCATGATGTTACCCACATGCGTGCTTCAGTAAAGGGTTGGTGTGACCAAACTGTGAAGGGATTACAGGGGTAATTTAGAGAGAGCAGGGTCAAATGTATGTACCATACACAGTGCAGGAGTCAGGTGTATGTAAAAAACATAGTGCAGAGGTCAGCTGTATTTATTATACATAGTGCAGGGGTCAGGTGTATGTAACATACATAGTGCAGGGGTCAGGTGT
>NC_092859.1:154032405-154033919 GCF_032062135.1 Pyxicephalus adspersus
AGGTGTATGTAATATACATAGTGTAGGGTTCAGGTGTATGTAACATACATAGTGCAGGGGTTAGGTGTATGTAATATACATAGTGTAGGGTTCAGGTGTATGTAACATACATAGTGCAGGGGTCATATGTATGTAACATACATAGTGCAGGGGTCAGGAGTATGTAACCTACATATTGCAGAGGTCAGGTATAATTATTATGCACAGTGAAGGGATCAGGACTATGTAACGTTTGTAGTGCAGGGGTCAGATGTATGTAACATACATAGTGCAGGGGTTAGTTATATTTATTATACATAGTGAAGGGGTCAGGAACATGTAATGTTTGTAGTGCAGGGGTCAAATATATATAACATACATGGTGCAGGGGTTGGGTATATTTATTATACAAAGTGCAGGGGTCAAGAGTATGAAACATACATAGTGCAAAGGTCAGGTGTATGTAACATGCAGGGGTAAAGTATATTTAATATACATAGTGCAGGGGTCAGGTATATGAAATGTACTTTCCTTGCATGTGCTGTTGTGGAGAAGTTGGTACCGAGGGGAAGGAGCATGACAGGGAGCCCTCCTAATTCCTGTATAGAAAGAATTCCCTGTCTGAATATTGATAGTTATGCTGCTGTATACAATGCTTGAGTAAATTCTATGTCAGTGAGGGCTTCCATCCCCTTTAATACCAGAGAACAGATATGCCAGCACTGCAAGAACACACAGACATTATGTAGACAGTGCCCCCGTTGGTAAATGCCCCCCTGACCCATCGCCTAAAAGCCGCACTACTTATCCATGAGCAAATTTCCAGCTGTGCGGTTCAGGGACAAAATCTGAACTTTTCCTAGAATACAAATATTTATAATGGTGTCTTTATATCCCGTACAGAGACAGCTACAGAAATGAAGAACCCAACCATATCTTTAAACAAATCCTCTTTACCGCTCTGTGCTAGAATTATATGTTACTGCTGCTAATTTTACAAATTCATATCCATCTCGTTACTAAGTTCAAGGAAAATATTGTTGGGAAGAAAACCTAGAAGTATCCTGGGAATTATAGAGAGATATAGAAGATATGCAAACTAATCTGAGCTGGTTTCGGGGTCACCTGGAAGAGTGCGTTTAGAGGAAGAAAGAAAAGTAGACAAACATCAACATGGTGACAGATTTCTGGATCCGCAGACATATAGTGAACGATGTGTCGATTATTCTGGGTATTTTGGATGCGTTCCATGTTGCTAACCAAGTTTGAATTGAAAGAAAATACATTGCTATATAAACGCATTTCACATTTATCATCATGTGCTTTTATAATGACATGGGGCATAAACAAGTCAGTATGGGATGTGGCTTTGACTCGCAGACATCAAGCAGGGCATAGGAAGGGCAGACTGGCAGCCTAGAACCCGGAGATACCCTCTCCATAATCCTTGGCCTGTCATTGCAGAACAGTGTGGCACTGTGCGCCCGGTTATGTGTGCCGCCCTGCGTCTGGGGATCCGGTGGGGCTGACTCCGG
>NC_092859.1:154034221-154035912 GCF_032062135.1 Pyxicephalus adspersus
CGATTCCCATGATGTTTCCTCCATTGTAGTCACTTGTTAGTATGTTGGTATAATATAATGGCTTCAGATATGGCTCCTAAAGCAGTTGACAGCAATTGTAAGACTATAGGTCCCAATGCAAATTTTTTGAAAGGTTTCCCCCCATTCCCAAAATGTTTTCTCCATTGTAGTCAGTTCCCATGATGTTCCAATTCTCATGATGTTTTCTACATTATAGTCACTCATCAGTACACTGGTGTAATACAATGGCTTCAGATATAACCCCAAAAGCTGTTGAAAGTAATAGTATAACTACAGATCTATAGGCCCTAATGCAAATTTTCCACAAGTCCCCCCCACCAACTGATCTTATCAATGATTTCCTAAGATGCTGATAAAAATTACCGAAATGTAGAACTAGTAAATGCTTATTTTGCAAGATGGAGCAATCATTCTTGCTAGTACAAGCCATAGACCAAAGCACTAAACCCCCATCCGCACTCTTTTTAGGCAGCACCATAAGGCCTTATATCATATCCCATACTTAATACATAATAATACATCAACTTGCAACTATGACCCGATACAACTGGCAATGGCATTGTGTTGTGCCTTGTCTAGCCAAATGTTTGCCATGAGACATTGCCAATGTTTAATTACACTGCCCACAAATAGTCCTTTATGATGATACCTACCCATCGCTATGTCCATTTATGAAGCCATCACCATCCATTTACCCCAATCGGGCTCCTCTGCACCAATCATTTTGGGGATCTTCAACCTTCACTTTAAGGGACACTGTCAAAAGAAAATAATGGAGGCTGCCATTGCCGAACTCTACTTTGAAACTTTTAGTTCCTGGTATCATTCTAGTTTGACTTCAATGCTAAGTGTCAGATATGAACTATGTCCAACTCATTTGTAATCTTCCAAATATAACATACCCTTTAAAATATTACTTATATTTATTGGTTTATTACTTATATTTATTGGTTTATTACTTATATTTATTGGTTTATTGGTTATTGACTGTCTACAATGGGTGAACATCATCTTTTCTTCCCATTTACAGACCTCTATGGTTTTCCATGCAGAAGTGACCTTTCACAAGGGTTAAAATCCAAATCTCTGCATTTGTGGGTGGCAGCCACCGAGATGCCATATTAGTAACATGAAAACACAGAAAGTGTTGTAAGTAAATTCCATCTTGTAATAGAATCAATTACTGGTGTCCTTTAAGTCTTACAATTAGCTGCCCCTGGTATTTAAAACTTTTAATGCAATTACAATCATTTAAAATGACACAGTAGATCATTCTGGGCTGTGACATTCCTACCCTCATGGGAATTATGGGGTGGGTGACCGTGTGGCACAAAGCTCGCTGCTCTGAACTTCAATCATGTTAATTAGCTATGCTGAAAGAATGAACAATTCCATTTTTCAGAAATAGAAATATAGATTGTTGTAATAGCAGAGATGAGAGAAATGCCCCTCCCAGTGTGTCCTTATCTGCCACCGGGGTTATTGTATTCATTCACCATTGCCCTCTGTTCACCCTGCGCACTTTTCACCTCCATAGGGCTCCATACACCATTCAGAAGGACTGATCCAACACATTTGGCTTATATTTATTGGTTTATTACTTATATTTATTGGTTATTGACTGTCTACAATGGGTGAACATCAGCACGGTGGCTCAGGGGTTAGCACTC